>NC_092092.1:9829189-10129189 GCF_045679555.1 Salvelinus alpinus
GGAATGAAAGCTCTCTGTGTGGGAATGAAAGCTCTCTGTGTGGGAATGAAAGCTCTCTGTGTGGGAATGAAAACTCTCTCTCTGTGTGGGAATGAAAGCTCTCTGTGTGGGAATGAACTCTCTCTGTGTGGGAATGAACTCTCTCTCTCTGTGTGGGAATGAACTCTCTCTCTCTCTGTTGGAATGAAAGCTCTCTCTCTGTGTTGGAATGAACTCTCTCTCTCTGTGTGGGAATGAAGGCTCTCTCTCTGTGTGGGAATGAAAGCTTTCTCTCTGTGTGGGAATGAACTCTCTCTCTCTGTGTGGGAATGAACGCTCTCTCTCTGTGTGGGAATGAACGCTCTCTCTCTGTGTGGGAATGAAAGCTTTCTCTCTGTGTGGGAATGAAAGCTCTCTCTGTGTGGGAATGAAAGCTCTCTGTGTGGGAATGAAAGCTCTCTTTCTGTGTGGGAATGAAAGCTCTCTCTGTGTGTGGGAATGAAAGCTCTCTCTGTGTGTGGGAATGAAGGCTCTCTCTCTGTGTGGGAATGAAGGCTCTCTCTCTGTGTGGGAATGAAGGCTCTCTCTCTGTGTGGGAATGAAGGCTCTCTCTCTGTGTGGGAATGAAGGCTCTCTCTCTGTGTGGGAATGAAGGCTCTCTCTCTGTGTGGGAATGAAGGCTCTCTCTCTGTGTGGGAATGAAGGCTCTCTTTCTGTGTGGGAATGAAAGCTCTCTCTCTGTGTGGGAATGAAAGCTCTCTCTCTGTGTGGGAATGAAAGCTCTCTCTCTCTGTGTGGGAATGAAAGCTCTCTCTCTGTGTGGGAATGAAAGCTCTCTCTCTCTCTGTGGGAATGAAAACTCTTGCAGAACTGCTCTGCTACCACCATTTTGTCACATTTAATCGCTAGCTATTACATAAGGAGGTTGGAGATTCGGCTTTATGAAGTTGTTTACCTAAAGGGGTAGGATGCATCTCGTAGGTGGGACCTGAGACTTAAGTTCTAAAACAGACACACACACCTTCCCCATCCTTTACGCTGTGTGTGTTTCTGCTTCTGGCCTGCAGGGGGTTCTGTCTCATGTCAGGTCTCGTTACCAAGCCAACGGCAGCAGCCCTTCCTGTCAAGAGCTCCTCCCACCAGTATTGGCTCCGCCCCCCATATTGAGGACTCCTACGCCTTGTACAATGACCACGCAGGTACACACACACACACACACACACACACACACACACACACACTTCCTCTATGAAGTTACTTACAGATGCTCTCGACTAATACTACCTGTCCAGTCAATGTCTTGGGAACAACGTGGCTTCTAATTTATTGGGGCCCTGATGACCCCCCCACCAATGCCCAGACCCCCTACTCCATACCCGCCTTAGTCCTGCTGAGAGTTACCCTGGCCTAGGGTCCTCTGACCCCACTACCCACCTGGCCCCCACTCCTCAGCACACCTCCACCAGACCAGGCTTACTGTGTGTGTGTTTGTTAGGTACCTGTACACCTGGCAGTCTCCCTACAGCCCCAGCTAATCCAGCTAGCCCCTGTGAGGAGATATGGGTCCTCAGGAGCTCTCCCACTGGTACGAGTGTGTACCCAGCTAATCCAGCTAGCCCCTGTGAGGAGATATGGGTCCTCAGGAGCTCTCCCACTGGTACGAGTGTGTACCCAGCTAATCCAGCTAGCCCCTGTGAGGAGATATGGGTCCTCAGGAGCTCTCCCACTGGTACGAGTGTGTACCCAGCTAATCCAGCTAGCCCCTGTGAGGAGATATGGGTCCTCAGGAGCTCTCCCACTGGTACGAGTGTGTACCCAGCTAATCCAGCTAGCCCCTGTGAGGAGATATGGGTCCTCAGGAGCTCTCCCACTGGTACGAGTGTGTACCCAGCTAATCCAGCTAGCCCCTGTGAGGAGATATGGGTCCTCAGGAGCTCTCCCACTGGTACGAGTGTGTACCCAGCTAATCCAGCTAGCCCCTGTGAGGAGATATGGGTCCTCAGGAGCTCTCCCACTGGTACGAGTGTGTACCCAGCTAATCCAGCTAGCCCCTGTGAGGAGATATGGGTCCTCAGGAGCTCTCCCACTGGTACGAGTGTGTACCCAGCTACCCAAACTACCTCCGTGCCCCCCTGTTCACCCACTCCCCTAGATGTACCCCACTACCCCCTCTAAAAGTCCAGATTACTGCCTAGAGAGATGCTGACCTGCCCCCCTCCAAGCGTCCCGTCCAAGTGTCCATTCCCAGCTAATTCCCCGATCTTGATCCAATCTAATACTGTAAACTGCTCGACTGATCCTCTCTCCTTCTGGCTTCTCCACTCCTCTCCCCCTCCATCCCTTGAGAGGGTTGTGGCAGAGCCCATGGAAGCAAACTTTGCCACTATGTTGAACTCCCTCCCGCTCTCTTCTCACGCTCCCTCTCTCTCTCTCTGTCCCTCTGTCTCTCTCTCTGTCCCTCTGTCTCTCTCTCTGTCCCTCTGTCTCTATCTCTCTCTGTCCCTCTGTCTCTCTCTCTGTCCCTCTGTCTCTATCTCTCTCTGTCCCTCTGTCTCTCTCTCTCTCTGTCCCTCTGTCTCTCTCTCTGTCCCCCTCTGTCCCTCTCTCTCTCTGTCCCTCTGTCTCTCTCTCTCTCTCTGTCCCTCTGTCTCTCTCTCTGTCCCTCTGTCTCTCTCTCTCTCTCTCTCTCTCTCTCTCTCTCTCTCTCTGTCCCTCTGTCTCTCTCTCTGTCCCTCTGTCTCTCTCTCTCTCTGTCTCTCTCTCTCTCTCTCTCTGTCCCTCTGTCTCTCTCTCTGTCCCTCTGTCCCTCTCTCTCTCTGTCCCTCTGTCTCTCTCTCTCTCTCTCTGTCCCTCTGTCTCTCTCTCTCTCTGTCCCTCTGTCTCTCTCTCTCTCTCTCTGTCTCTCTCTCTCTCTCTCTGTCCCTCTGTCTCTCTCTCTGTCCCTCTGTCTCTCTCTCTCTCTCTCTCTCTGTCTCTCTCTCTTTCTCCTCATTGTCCATCTAGCAGGAGACAGGAACAGTGTTGGCAGTGTGGGCAGCAGTGCAGGTAGTGTGGGCAGCAGTCGTAGTGCTGGCAGCGGGCAGAGCTCAGAGAACGGCTTCGGACAGAATGGGACACACAAGGTGAGTAACCTGGCAGTTATCATTGAAATGTTCTAGATATCATCATCTTAAGTAAAGATTGCACTTGGTTTCAGGAAAATAAAGATAGACAGTATGTCCACTTTGTTTCACGGTCATATGGACCACAAACAGCTGAACAAGGTATCCCTCTTCCTGTGTGTAGCTGGCTCCCTCTGCTGGTGAGTCCAGAGAACAGCAGTTCCTCCCTGCAGGACCAGACCCCAGCAAACAACCTGATGGACATACAGGTCTCTTACCTTGTACACTACTTACCCTTCAGCTCTACCCCCTTCTCTTCTGTTACCCTTCAGCTCTACCCTCTTCTCTTCTGTTACCCTTCAGCTCTACCCCCTTCTCTTCTGTTCCCATTCAGCTCTACCCCCTTCTCTTCTGTTACCCTTCAGCTCTACCCCCTTCTCTTCTGTTACCCTTCAGCTCTACCCCCTTCTCTTCTGTTACCCTTCAGCTCTACCCCCTTCTCTTCTGTTACCCTTCAGCTCTACCCCCTTCTCTTCTGTTACCCTTCAGCTCTACCCCCTTCTCTTCTGTTCCCATTCAGCTCTACCCCCTTCTCTTCTGTTACCCTTCAGCTCTACCCCCTTCTCTTCTGTTACCCTTCAGCTCTACCCCCTTCTCTTCTGTTACCCTTCAGCTCTACCCCATTCTCTTCTGTTACCCTTCAGCTCTACCCCCTTCTCTTCTGTTACCCTTCAGCTCTACCCCCTTCTCTTCTGTTACCCTTCAGCTCTACCCTCTTCTCTTCTGTTACCCTTCAGCTCTACCCCCTTCTCTTCTGTTACCCTTCAGCTCTACCCTCTTCTCTTCTGTTACCCTTCAGCTCTACCCTCTTCTCTTCTGTTACCCTTCAGCTCTACCCCCTTCTCTTCTGTTACCCTTCAGCTCTACCCCCTTCTCTTCTGTTACCCTTCAGCTCTACCCCCTTCTCTTCTGTTACCCTTCAGCTCTACCCTCTTCTCTTCTGTTACCCTTCAGCTCTACCCCCTTCTCTTCTGTTACCCTTCAGCTCTACCCCCTTCTCTTCTGTTACCCTTCAGCTCTACCCTCTTCTCTTCTGTTACCCTTCAGCTCTACCCCCTTCTCTTCTGTTACCCTTCAGCTCTACCCTCTTCTCTTCTGTTACCCTTCAGCTCTACCCCCTTCTCTTCTGTTACCCTTTAGCTCTACCCCTTCTCTTCTGTTACCCTTCAGCTCTACCCCCTTCTCTTCTGTTACCCTTCAGATCTACCCCCTTCTCTTCTGTTACCCTTCAGCTCTACCCCCTTCTCTTCTGTTACCCTTCAGCTCTACCCCCTTCACCTCTGTTACCCTTCAGCCCCCCCATTTTCAAATATATACTCTGCCCTACCAACCCCAGACACATTATCTTGAAATAATGTCCGTAATTTTCAGTAGATGTATGTTTGTCTGTTAAACGAGCTGTATTCAGTCTGAGGTCAGACTGACAGAGTATTTCACCTGTCCTCCTAGCCCAGACCAGGCCAATCAATCAATCAATCAAATGTATTTATAAAGTCCTTTTTACATCAGCAGATGTCACAAAGTGCTGTACAGAAAGCCAGCCTAAAACCCCAAACAGAAAGCAATGCAGATGTAGAAGCACGGTGGCTAGGAAAAACTCCCTAGAAAGGGCAAAACCTAGGAAGAAACCTAGAGAGGAACCAGGCTCTGAGGGGTGGCCAGTCCTCTTCTGGCTGTGCCGGGTGGAGATTATAACAGAACACGTCCAAGATGTTCAAACGTTCATAGAGTAGCTATCTACAGCCACAGTGCAGAGGGCAAATGAGAGGGAGAGAAAGAAATACAGCTACTTACCTCACTACATCAACAATACAGAAACCAGCTTTCTGCACAGCAACGTACCTCTCCACAAACCAGTATAGACACTATAAACCAACTCACCTCACTACATCAACAATACAGAAACCAGCTTTCTGCACAGCAAACGTACCTCTCCACAAACCAGTATAGACACTATAAACCAACTCACCTCACTACATCAACAATACAGAAACCAGCTTTCTGCACAGCAACGTACCTCTCCACAAACCAGTATAGACACTATAAACCAACTCACCTCACTGCAAAACATAAGAGTCCCAGATGGCACCCTAGTCCCTTAATAGGGCCAAAAGTAGTGCCCTTATATATATATATATAAGGGCACTAAAATAAAATACTTTTATTTTTTTATTTTTATTTTTTATTCTTTTTCCATAAAAATGAATGTCCTTTATTTAACCAGGTAGGCCAGTTGAGAACAAGTTCTCATTTAGAACTGCGACCTGGCCAAGATAGAGCAAAGCAGTGCAACACCAACAACACAGAGTTACACATGGGATAGACAAATGTACAGTCAATAACACAATAGAAAAGTCTACATACAGTGTGTGCAAATGAGGTAGGATAAGGGAGGTAAGGCAATAAATAGGCCATAGTGGCGAAATAATTACAATTTAGCAAATTAACACTGGAGTGATAGATGTGCAGATGATGGTGTGCAAGTAGAAATACTGGTGAGCAAAAAAGTAAATAAAACAATATGGGGATGAGGTAGGTAGTTGGCTAGGCTATTTACAGATGGACTATGTACAGCTGCAGCGATCCATAAGCTGCTCAGATAGCTGATGTTTAAAGTTAGTGAGGGAGATGTGAGTCTCCAGCTTCAGTGATTTTTTGCAATTCGTTCCAGTCATTGGCAGCAGAGAACTGGAAGGAAAGGCGGCCAAAGGAGGTGTTGGCTTTGGTGATGACCAGTGAGATATACCTGCTGGAGCGCGTGCTACGGGTGGGTGTTGTTATGGTGACCAGTGAGCTGAGATAAGGCGGGGCTTTACCTAGCAAAGACTTATAGATGACCTGGAGCCAGTGGGTCTGGCGACGAATATGTAGCGAGGGCCAGCCGACGAGAGCATACTGGTCGCAGTGGTGGGTAGTATATGGGGCTTTGATGACAAAACTGATGCCACTCTGATAGACTGCATCCAGCTTGTTGAGTAGAGTGTTGGAGGCTATTTTGTAAATGACAACGCCAAAATGAGAATCGATAGGATGGTCAGTTTTACGAGGGTATGTTTGGCAGCGTGAGTGAAGGATGCTTTGTTGCGAAATAGGAAGCCGATTCTAGATTTAATTAAATAAATATGGTTCCATTTGGGACACAGACAGAAGCAGCTCTTTATAGAAGCAATAAAAGGGGACAGAGTTAGTCTTTGGTCTCACCAGGGGGTACGGGACAGGACAAGAGGAGAGAGAGAATAGACATGCGGTTATTCTGTCAGCTTACGGTGTTCTGTTGAGGAAGGCCTGAACTAACTACTATCAGCTTCTCTGGAGCTGGGAGAGGGAGGGAGGGGGACAGAAAACATGGAGGGAGAGGGAGAGACTTCAACAGGACAGAGAGATGGTGTGGGTAAGAGAAATGGGAGGAGACAGACAAACATACAGTATGAGAGTGGGAGAGTGGGAGAGAGGGAGATGGGTTAAAAGAGAAGACAGTAGATAATGGAATGCAAGATAAAAAGGGTGCAGAAGAGAGGCAGGTTATGAATCAGAGAGAGAGAGAGGGGTAACACAGTTCTCCTGGCTTTTCCTTGTTATTATCTGCAATCTCTCTAAGTTATTACTCTGTTACTTTAGTGTGATTGTAGTTTTACTGGAGAAGTTTACCATTGTTAAGTTCTGAACAAACGGACGACTAGAAAAAACTCAAACCAACTTTATTCACCAACTGGGTCATACAGCTGCAAAGACAAAGCATGATTACACAAGCACATATATTTACAACCTCCTAATAGTGGGGTTAACTCATTACACATCTAGACAGCCAATATATCTCTGTTGCTAGGCAGGAACTTAATTGGTTCCTCTCACTGGTGTAGTCATGGCCCTGCCTGATGCTAGAACCTTGGTGGGTGTGGAAGTGTATGTGTGTGATAAAGGACTGTAGTAGGAGGGTTGTTGTGGTGGGCCCCTCTGTGTGATAAAGGACTGTAGTAGGAGGGTTGTTGTGGTGGGCCCCTCTGTGTGAGATAGGACTGTAGTAGGAGGGTTGTTGTGGTGGGCCCCTCTGTGTGATAAAGGACTGTAGTAGGAGGGTTGTTGTGGTGGGCCCCTCTGTGTGATAAAGGACTGTAGTAGGAGGGTTGTTGTGGTGGGCCCCTCTGTGTGATAAAGGACTGTAGTAGGAGGGTTGTTGTGGTGGGCCCCTCTGTGTGATAAAGGACTGTAGTAGGAGGGTTGTTGTGGTGGGCCACTGTGTGATAAAGGACTGTAGTAGGAGGGTTGTTGTGGTGGGCCCCTCTGTGTGATAAAGGACTGTAGTAGGAGGGTTGTTGTGGTGGGCCACTCTGGCCCCCCTCCCAGAGGTTTCTTCTCACTTCATCTGTTGACTTGACCTTGAGCCGAATTCCTCGCTCCTCCCTAGTTCCTCAGCTGGCCTGCCTTATCAGAGACTAACTATTGCCCATCATTTCCCTCTTTAGAAACATGGAACAGAATATGGACTTTCTACACTTCCCCTTGTCTCACTCAGTAACTTTCCATACACCACGTCCCTATCTACCCTTCATTGACCCCATCATATAGATTCCTTATACATGTAAAGTCATCAATAAGTTCAAAACCATTTGTCGTTGTTGTTTAATTTTATTTTAAGCACTTTTCAAGACACCCAATGTCACTTCACATACAAGATTAATTGTAATAATAAAATCCCACATTAAAATAAGCAAGTTTAAAAACATAAGGACAGACTAACCAGGGAAAAACCTTTACATGATGCATTTAGTCTGATGAAATCACAGAACGCTGTTTAGGCAGTAGTCTTGTAAACAGATAAAGTTATCATACTGTTTCTCTCTCTCTTCCCTCTCTCTGTCTCTCTCTCTGTCTCTCTGTCTCTCTCTGTCTCTCTGTCTGTCTCTCTGTCTCTGTCTCTCTCTGTGTCTGTATCTCTCTCTCTCTGTCTGTCTCTGCTTTGAGAGTAGAAGCATAAGTGTGTTTTTTGGATGTAAGGTAGATGATTGATGAGGTGTGTACAGAGGGGCCCTATATCCTGTTCCAGACCTCTCTCTCAGGTGCTTTGCTTCACTCTGAAGAGGGATCGGGGGCTCTGACCAAAACCATTGTCCCATGAGAGAGGAGAGAGGCACGCTTCAGTAATCTGACATGGGTCTGCTGACTGGCCCCTCAGATATACAAGACACCTTCACCTCAGTCCTTCCTCATGCTTGCTGTTAGCTGTGAACATTTCATTTGGTAAAGGTTGTAATCTCTCTCTCTCTCCCAGGTGGTCCGAGTCGTCAAGTCAGTGGTGGTACTCGGTTGGGGGAGCAGAGTGGCTTCATGTGTCCAGACATAGTCCTGGTGGGCAGTGTAAGTTGAATATTGTGTGTGTGTGTGTGTGTGTGTGTGTGTGTGTGTGTGTGTGTGTGTGTGTGTGTGTGTGTGTGTGTGTGTGTGTGTGTGTGTGTGTGTGTGTGTGTGTGTGTGTGTGTGTGTGTGTGTGTGTGTGTGTGTGTGTGTGTGTGTGTGTGTGTGCGCGTGCGTCAGTCTGACCGTTCATGTCTGTGTGATAACCCTCTGTTCTCCGTCTATAGGACTCTGAGGCCATCTACCAATGGCTGTGTGAGTTCCAGCTGGAGAGCTACACTCCTAACTTCCTCACAGCAGGATACGATGTACTTACTGTCAGTAGGATGACCCCAGAGGTCAGACGCTGGATTATCATACATTTATTGATTACGCTTAATTGATTGACACATTTGAGAGCAAGTGAGATACTTCTTACGGCTGAAATCCCGTTAACGGGATCGATTTGACAACAGCCAGTGAAAGTGCAGGGCGCCAAATTCAAACAACAGAAATCTCATAATTAATATTCCTCAAACATACCAGTATTATACACCATTTTAAAGATATACTTGTTGTTAATTCCACCACAGTGTCCGATTTCAAAAGGGCTTTACGACAAAAGCACACCAAACGATTATGTTAGGTCAGCACCTAGTCACAGAAAAACACAGCCATTTTTCCAGCAGAAATAGAGAGAAAATAGAGAGAAAATGAATCACTAACCTTTGATGATCTTCATGAGATGGCACTCATAGGACTTCATGTTACACAATACATGTATGTTTTGTTCGATAAAGTTCATATTTATATCCAAAAATCTCAGTTTACATTGGCGCGTTAAGTTCAGAAATGCATTCTCAAACAAACATCCGGTGATATTGCAGAGAGCCACGTCAAATTACAGAAATACTCATCATAAATGTTGATGAAAATACGAGTGTTTAGTTCACAAATCCAAATTCATGAGGCGCAGGCACACTTAGTCCAGACGAAAAGTCAAAAAGTTCCATTACAGTTCGTAGAAACATGTCAAACGATGTATAGAATCAATCTTTAGGATGTTTTTATCATAAATCTTCAATAATATTACAACCAGACAATTCCTTTGTCTTTAGAAATTAAAAGGAACGCAGCTAACTCTCACAGCCGTGCGCATGACTTAGCTCATGGCATTCTGCCAGACCCCTTAGTCAAACAGCTCTTATTCTCTCCCCCTTTACAGTAGAAGCCTGAAAGAAGGTTCTAAAGACTGTTGACATCTAGTGGAAGCCTTAGGAAGTGCAATCGGACCAAATTTACACTGTATCTTGGATCGGCAAAGACTTGAAAACCTACAAACCTCAGATTTCCCACTTCCTGGTTGGATTTTTTCTCTGGTTTTTGCCTGCCATATGAGTTCTGTTATACTCACAGACATCATTCAAACAGTTTTAGAAACCTCAGAGTGTTTTCTATACAAATCTACTAATAATATGCATATCTTAGCTTCTGGGCCTGAGTAACAGGCAGTTTACTCTGGGCACCTTATTCATCCAAGCTACTCAATACTGCCCCCCATCCATAAGAAGTTAACACACACACATCTGTACAGTGTCTCTTTTTGCGGCATTGAGATTTAAAACAAACGTATTCCACATTTACCTCAATTTTTTAGGTCAACAAAATAAATGAGCATGGATAAATGTGTTCTGTAGTAATTTTTCTGATTGATAGCCGAATCGTGGGGTTTCCTAACCTGGTGTATGTCTGTCCAGGACCTGACCGCCATCGGTGTGACCAAACCAGGCCACCGAAAGAAGATCTCCATGGAGATAGGCAACCTGAACATCCCAGAGTGGCTGCCTGACTACATCCCTGTAAGAGACTGTCACATGACCTTTGCACTCTGAACACAGTCTCTGGCTGATGACGACAGGCCTTTGACACTGACAGAGAGAGTTGTGTAGTAGTCTATGTAGTCTGTCGGGTTGTTTCATGTAGAGCTTTACAATCAGCAGGAACTGTCTTTTGTCGTACAACTATTGGTCAACAAGCTCACCGTCACTCTGTCATTCTGTCTTCTCTCTCTGTTCATCTCTTTCTTTCTCTGTCCATCTCTTTCTTTCTCTCTCTGTCCTTCTCTCTGTCCATCTCTCTCTCTTTCTCTCTCTCTCTCTCTCTGTCTGTCTGTGTCTGTCTGTCTGTCTGTCTGTCTGTCTGTCTGTCTGTCTGTCTGTCCCTCTCTCTCTCTCTGTCTGTCCCTCTCTCTCTCTCTGTCTGTCCCTCTCTCTCTCTCTGTCTGTCCCTCTCTCTCTCTGTCCATCTCTCTCTCTCTCTGTCCATCTCTCTCTCTCTCTGTCCATCTCTCTCTCTCTCTGTCCATCTCTCTCTCTCTCTGTCCATCTCTCTCTCTCTCTGTCCATCTCTCTCTCTCTGTCCATCTCTCTCTCTCTCTGTCCATCTCTCTCTCTCTCTGTCCATCTCTCTCTCTCTCTGTCCATCTCTCTCTGTCCATCTCTCTCTCTGTCTCTCTCTGTCTCTGTCCATCTCTCTGTCCATCTCTCTGTCTCTCTCTCTGTCTCTCTCTGTCTCTCTCTGTCTCTCTCTCTCTCGGTGTCTCTCTCTCTCTCTCTGTCTGTCTCTCTCTCTCTGTCTGTCTCTCTGTCTCTCTGTCCGTCTCTCTCTGTCTCTCTCTCTCTCTCTGTCTCTCTCTCTGTCTCTCTGTCTCTCTGTCCATCTCTCTGTCTCTCTCTCTGTCTCTCTCTGTCTCTCTCTGTCTCTCTCTGTCTGTCTCTCTCTGTCTGTCTCTCTCTCTCTGTCTCTCTCTCTCTGTCTGTCTCTCTCTCTCTGTCTGTCTCTCTCTCTCTCTGTCTCTCTCTGTCTCTGTCTCTCTGTCTCTCTGTCTCTCTGTCTCTCTGTCTCTCTCTGTCTTTCAATTCAAGGGCTTTATTGGAATGGGAAACATATGTTAACATTGCCAAAGCAAGTGAAATAGACAATAAAAAATGTATATTAAACATTACACTCACAAAAGTTCCAAAATAAAAGACATTTCAAATGTCTTTGTGTCTATATACAGTGTTGTAAAGATGTGCGAATAGTTAAAGTACAAAAGGGAAAATAAATTAACATAAATGTGGGTTGTATTTACAATGGTGTTCTTCACTGGTTGCCCTTTTCTTGTGGCAACAGGTCACAAATCTTGCTGCTGTGATTGCTGTGCAATCTCTCTGTCCATCTCTATCTCTCTCTGTCCAACTCTCCCTCGCCCTTCCTCTCTCGCTTTCCCTCTCTCGCTGTCCCTCTCCCTTTCCCGCTCTCTCTCTCCTCCCTCCTGCTCTCTCTCTCCTCCCTCCTGCTCTCTCTCTCTCCTCCCTCCTGCTCTCTCTCTCTCCTCCCTCCTGCTCTCTCTCTCTCCACCCTCCTGCTCTCTCTCTCTCCACCCTCCTGCTCTTGCTCTCTCCTCCCTCCTGCTCTCTCTCTCTCCTCCCTCCGGCTCTCTCTCTCTCCTCCCTCCGGCTCTCTCTCTCTCCTCCCTCCTGCTCTCTCTCTCTCTCCTGCTCTCTCTCTCCTCCGGCTCGCTTTCTCTCTCCTCCGGCTCTCTCTCTCGTCGCTCTACTCCCTCTTTCTCTCCTCCCTCTCTCTCTCTCCTCCCTCTGTCCATCTCTCTCTCTCTGTCCATCTCTCTCTCTTCAATTGAATTAAATTCAATAAATGCTTTATTTTAGTTTTTCTCCCTCGCCCTCTCTCCTTCTCGCCCTCTCTCTCTGTCAGTCTGAGCTGTCAGAGTGGTTGAGTGCGATCGGTCTCCCTCAGTACCAGAAGAGACTGTGTGAGAATGGTTATGACACCATCAGCATCGTCAAGGATATCACCTGGGAGGACTTATCAGAGATAGGAATCACCAAGCTGGGTAAGAAATCATCACACTCTTCACATTGCAAGGTCACATTGTTGAGTTGAAGTGCATCTGTGTGTCAGCAGTGTATGTGAGACCTCTTGGACACACCCCCTTTTCAATATGACAGCCTTGCTGTTGACAACCAATCAGCAACCTTTTTAACCACTTGTATACAAAAATAACTGTTCATTAAGTTATTTGTGTTCCTAGCATTTGTGTTCTTGTATCTCTCTCTTTCGCTGTCTCTCTCAGGTCATCAGAAGAAGCTGATGTTAGCCGTGAAGCGTTTATGTGACCTGCATCGTTCTCGTCACCATGCCAACGGCTCCGACACGCTCCGGCATAAACCTACCACGGCCCTGGTGGCTATTGAGCCCCCCGAGATCCCCTACGACTGCTGCCCCCTGACCCCTCACACCCCCAGGACACCCTTCCTCTCCTTCCATGACAGCGAGCTGAGCACAGAGCTACAGAACACCATGATGGGGAGGGCAGCAGGAGGGGGGTTTGGGATGGGTGTGAGGGAGAGCATTAGCCAGGAGAGCATCGGAACGCGCTCCCGCGGATCCGGGAATTCTGGGAAATCTGGGAATTTTACGGGATATTCCCAAGAGCTTCACCAACAGACTCTGGCATCGGCTGGAGTGCACAGTCGCTCGGACGAAAGCTTGGGAGGAGGGGGAGGAGGAGGTGGGAGACAGGGGGGAGGAGGTAGTCCAGGGAGAGACCGTCAGAGACTCACAGAGGTGTGGCCAGACCAGAAGCGCCACCCCCAGCCACCCACTAAACTACCCATCACCCCCCTCACCCCTCCTCTCACCCCCAGCTCGATGCCCCGCTTCGCCTACCCAGCCGTGCCTAGTAAACCCAAACCTTGCAAGCCCCCTGCCCACCCCTTCTCCTCTCCCCCCTCTCCCCAGGCCTCCCCCACACAGAGGGCATTCAACTACCTCCACACCCAGGAAGGAGGCACCTATCTGTGCCAACGTGGTCTACCCAAGCCCCAGGCTGGAGCAATCCCCCTCCCAGGACTAGGCCTCAACACAGAGGCTCTTAAGAAACACACCCAGAGTCTGTCCCGCTACGCCCTGTCAGATGGAGAACCGGAAGACCACGAGTCATCGCTGCAGGAATCCGTTCCTCCGGTGACCATGCCCTCGTACGCAACACTAGGACGCAAACCAGGCTGCGGCCGATCAAATTCCTCCGCCGTCCAACGCCACATCAGCCGGAGCCACTCATTCGCTCGCCGCAAAGGCCCGCCCCCACCGCCACCTAAGAGGATGAGCTCGGTGAGTGGCAGCCAGGCCAGCGAATCAGGAGGAGCGGCAGTAGTGTCAGGGCAGGTGGAGGTGGGAGGGGTGGAGACAGAGAGTGCAGGCAGTGTGAGAAGCATCGCAGCCAGGCTACAAGGGTCCGGGCCCGGGTGCAGCCCCTCTAAGGGGGTAGCGTTACCCTCCCCTCGCACCCCCACCCTCGCCTCCCACAAACCTGTACCCGCTCTGGGGCTGGGAGGACTGAGGAGGATGGGGGGCGAGCGGAGGGATAGAGATGGAGGGATAGAGAGAAGCCCAGAAGAGGAGAGAGTGTGGAAGGATGGTTCAGTATTGGAAAGCTCTACATCACCTCAGAGTAGCTCCAGTGAGAACCTCCCTTTCGCGGAGGAGGGCAACCTCACCATCAAACAGCGGCCCAGGATGGGAGCAGGCTTCCGGTCAGACCCTGAAATCCAACCCCAGGCTTCTCCAGAAGATCCAAAAATGCAGGCCCCAAAGTCCTTGGGGGTCCCTGAGTTCAACCTCAAAGAGTCGGACACCGTCAAACGACGGCGTCAGCCCAAAGACCGGGATACACACACACTGGACGAGATCTTCACCGCCAGCGAAGACGACGGACACACACAGCCACACACACACAGCCGGTCCAACGGCTTCCACACACACACAAACGGAGACAAGCAAGAGGAGGAAGCAGGCGTGAAGTCAGGGAGCTGTTTACAGAGAGCAGAATCGACAGGGAAAGGCCAGAAACCACCCCTGGCCTCCAAACCAACCAGCCCTCCCCTCAAACCTGTCCTCACCCTTATACCAGCCAGTCAACAGAAGACAGTGACAGGCAGCACACAGAACCATATAACAGCCAGTCAAAATACACACACAACCACCTCTATACCAGGCAATCCACAGAAACCAGTAACAGCAACCAAAGCAGGCAGTCCGCAGAGAACAGTAACATACAGGCCAACGAACCAGATGCCTGCTACTGTCTCTGCCTCTACACTTCCCCATCTCAGCTCATCCATAACCTCAGCCCCTACAGCCCAGGCAACCCGCGCTCCATCCTACTGCACCTTGGTGCCTCCAGGCCAGGCAGGGAGAGCAGGAAAGGCCCAGGCTGGTGAGGCCTGCTCGGAGGTGTTGGTTCAGAGGAGGCTGGATGAGACCAACACGTCACTGGAGGCAGCGCTGAAAGTTGTAGAGAGAAAAATGTCTCAGGATGACTGCACTGACGGGTAAGACACACTCACGCATACACACACGTGCAGGCAGACACACAGACACTGTGTTAACACTCTCCTCTTTGTTTCCCAGTGGCAGCAGCCCAGTGAAAGCAGCAGGGAATATCCTGGATGACATTGGCAACATGTTTGATGACCTCGCCGACCAACTGGATGCCATGTTGGATTAAATACCTCCTCTTCACTCAAGGCAACCTGAATAGGACCAGTAGGATTGGGTTGCAAATTGCACCCTCTTCCCTACAGAGCCCTGGTCAAAAGAAGTGCACTATATAGGGAGCCATTTGGGATGCATGGCTAGAATTGATTAGACTGATGCACTGATCTGCATGTTTCATAGGGTGGATGAGAGAAAGTAGGAGCGGGGAGAGGGAGGGAAAGGGCGAAGGGGGGGACAATGGGGTGAAGAGAGCAGTCACAATGTGGAGAACCTCTGACTGCACTTGAAAGAGTGTGGATATCCTAAACACATCGGGACTTGCCTTAACTGGAGCGCATAACCCTGGATCAATGGTTTTGCTTGGCAAAGACAGCACAATAACACAGAACAATTTACTGTGTTTTATAATATAGAGCACGGGTTTATGACATAGAGCACAGGTTTATGACATAGAGCACGGGTTTATGACATAGAGAATGGGTTTATGACATAGGGCACGGGTTTATGACATAGAGCACGGGTTTATGACATAGAGCACGGGTTTATGACATAGAGCACGGGTTTATGACATAGAGCACGGGTTTATGACATAGAGCACGGGTTTATGACATAGAGCACGGGTTTATGACAGAACGAGTGGCTTTGCTACATCTTTGCTCTGAGCCAACCAGAAGGGAATAAGGGTCCATTTTTATTGTACATTTATTGTAAATTATATCATATTCTCATCTTAAACTTTACCCAATTTTATGTTGTGTGTCAATATTCTTAACATGAGACTCTTAAATGTTACTGAAAACTGAGATTTTGTTGTTTTTACGTTGCATTTTTTTGTTTTACAAAGGGAGCACCTATTCTCTTCAAAATATATTATACGTGATGTTAGGAGTAACTATGATAATTAGAAAAGTACTTTGTAAATTATTTTTTTAAAGTTTTATGATAACATGTAATATATTCTGAACAAAAATATAAACGCAACATTTTCAAATAAAATGTTATTTGTCACATGCGGCGAATGGCAATGCGAGTAGTCTGGGTAGCCATTTGATTAGCTGTTCAGGAGTCTTATGGCTTGGGGGTAGAAGCTGTCATGGATCTAGACTTGGCGATCTGGTACCGCTTGCCGTGCGGTAGCAGAGAGAACAGTATGAGTAGGGTGGCTGGAGTCTTTGACAATTTTCAGGGCTTACTCTGACACCATCTGGTATAGAGGTCCTGGATTGCAGGAAGCTTGGCCCCGGTGATGTACTGGGCCATTCGCACTACCCTCTGTAGTGCCTTGTGGTCGGAGGCCGAGCAGTTGCCATACCAGGCACTGATGCAACCCGTCAGGATGCTCTCGATGGTGCAGATGTAGAACCTTTTGAGGATCTGAGGACCCATGCCAAATCTTTTCAGTCTCCTGAGGGGGAATAGGTTTTGTTGTGCCCTCTTCACGACTGTCTTAGTATGCTTGGACCATGTTAGTTTGTTGGTGATGTGGACGCCAAGGAACTTGAAGCTCTCAACCTGCTCCACTACAGCCCCATTGATGAGAATGGGGGTGTGCTCGGTCCTCCTTTTCCTGTAGTCCACAATCATCTTCTTTGTCTTGATCACATTGAGGGAGATGTTGTTGTCATTGCACCACACGGTCAGGTGTCTAACCTCCCTATAGGCTGTCTCATCGTTGTCAGTGATCAGGCCTACCACTGTTGTCATCAGCAAACTTAATGATGGTGTTGGAGTTGTGCCTGGCCGTGCAGTCATTCCTTTTGTCCAGATGTGAAAGGGCAGTGTGGAGTGCCAATAGAGATTGCATCATCTGTGGATCTGTTGGTGTGGTATGCAAATTGGAGTGGGTCTAGGGTTTCTGGGATAATGGTGTTTGTGAGCCATGACCTGCCTTTCAAAGCCTTTCATGGCTACAGACGTGAGTGCTACGGGTCTGTAGTCAGTTAGGCAGGTTAACTTAGTGTTCTTGGCCACAGGGACTATGTTGGTATTACAGACTCGGACAGAGAGAGGTTGAAAATGTCAGTGAAAACACTTGCCAGTTGGTCAGCGCATGCTCGGAGTACAAGTCTTGGTAATCCGTCTGGCCCTGCGGCCTTGTGAATGTTGACCTGTTTAAAGGTCTTACTCACATCAGCTGCGGAGAGCGAGATCACACAGCCGTCTGGAACAGCTGGTGCTCTCATGCATGCTTCAGTGTTACTTGCCTTGAAGCGAGCGTAGAAGTAGTTTAGCTTGTCTGGTAGGCTCGTGTCACTGGGCAGTTCTTGGCTGTGCTTTCGTTTGTAGTCTGTAATGGTTTGCAAGTCCTGCCTCATCCGACAAGCGTCGGAGCCAGTGTAGTATGATTAGATCTTAGTCCTGTATTGACGATTTGCCTGTTTGATGGTTCGTCGGAGGGCAGTTTGGGATTTCTTATAAGCTTACGGGTTAGTCACGCTCCTTGAAAGCGGCAGCTCTCTCTTTAGCTCAGTGCGAATGTTGCCTGCAATACATGACTTCTGGTTTGGGTATGTACGTACAGTCACTGTGGGGACCACGTCCTCGATGCACTTATTGATTAAAGCCAGTGACTGATGTGGTGTACTCCTCAATACCATCGGAAGAATCCCGGAACATATTCCAGTCTGTGCTATCAAAACAGTCCTGTTGTTTAGCATCTGCTTCATCTGACCACCTTTTTATAGACCGAGTCACTGGTGCTTCCTGCTTTAATTTTTGCTTGTAAGCAAGAATCTGGAGGATAAGAATTATGGTCAGATTTGCCAAGTGGAGGGCGAGGGAGAGCTTTGTACGTGTCTCTGTGTGTGGAGTAAAGGTGGTCTAGAATTTTTTTCCCCCTCTGCTTGCACATTTAACATGCTGATAGAAATTATGTAAAACTGATTTTAAGTTTCCCTGCATTAAAGTCCCCGGCCACTAGGAGTGCCGCCTCTGGATGAGCGTTTTCCTGTTTGCTTATGGCGGTATACACCCCTCATTGAGTGCGGTTTTAGTGCCAGCATCAGTCTGTGGTATGTACGAAAAATACAGCTGAAAACTCTCTAAGTAGATAGCGTGGTCTACAGCTTATCATGCAACAATTTCAAAGATTTTTGATTTTTTTGTATTTGTACAAATTGTATTTGTCACATCCGCCGAATTCAACAGGTGTAGACCTTAACGTGAAATGCTTACAGTTCATATAGGGAAATCAGTCAATTGAAATATATTCATTAGGCCCTAATCTATGGATTTCACATGACTGGGCAGGGGTGCAGCCATGGTTGGGCCAATCAGAATGAGTTTTTCTCCACAAAAGGGCTTTATTACAGACATAAATACTCCTCAGTTTCATCAGCTGTCCAGGTGGCTGGTCACAGAAGATCCCGCAGGTGAAGTAGCCAGATGTGGAGGTCCTGGGCTGCGGTTATGAGGCCGGTTGGACGTACTGCTAAATTCTCTAAAATGACAGAGGCAGCTTATGGTAGAGATATGAATTATCTGGCAACCGCTCTGGTGGATATTCCTGCAGTCAACATGTCAATTGCGTGCTTCTTCAAAATTCACACATCTATGGCATTGTGTTGTGTGACAAAACTGCACCTTTTATTGTCGCCAGCACAAGGTGCACCTGTGTAATGATCCTGCTGTTTAATCAGCTTCTTGATATGCCTGTCAGGTGGAGGGATTGTCTTGACAAAGGAGAAATGCTCACTAACTTTTTGTGCATATGGAACATTTTTTAATTTCAGCTCATGAAACAACGACCAACACAGTACATGTTGCATTTATATTTTTGTTCAGTATACTATATTCTTGATTGTTTGTGAAAACATTAAAACATTTCTAAAATATGTATTACATATTAAATTCCATGTATGTTTGTATTTATGTTTAACCAAAGTGGAAATCCAGTGTTTGCCCTCCAAAGAGTTCAAACCAAAATGGGGGGTACTTTGTAAAGCACTATTGTCAAATGAAAGTGCAAGTCTTCAGGTCCAGCTGAGCTGTGGAAGGTGTTAGTGTATGTGACGTGTCAGCTGTGAGGTCAGTGTACACACCAATACATTACAGTAGAACAGGCGTGGATGGTTCTAATCTACTGCATAGCATCAGACTTCTTTGAACCGAACTGTACTACTGTAACCCACTGTAACCCACAGTAAGCCCTGACATAGTAAAAAGCACAATCTGCAACTTTGTTCCCACTTGTTTGGAAAACTGTGGGGTGGATCTTGGCAAATGTAACTGCCATTTTAATTCTGTGGTAACCCCGTGCCACCCCCAAAACCAAACACAAGGGGGCGGAGTTGAGCCCATTTCAGTGACGGTTTCTTGAAGAGAAAGCGGCGTCCGTATGTATTTAACTTTCATGACGATGCACTGTATACATCGACTGACTTTTCGTGTGGAGTTAAAACAAACTTGTATTTCATCCAACAGTTTGTATGCATCTTCTCAATATTGTATTTATATTATCGTTCATAAAACAAAATTCCGTGATTCTCTCGTGTCGCTACTTCTGTTTCACGCACTGTTTTATTACTTTGGTCAGATAGGGATTAGGGTGCCATTTGGGATGTCCCCTATTTAGTGCACCTTTTGACCAGAGTAGTGCTCTAAATAGGGATTAGGGTGCTATTTGGGAATTGTGACGAAAACACAGATACTCGAGCATTAAACAGCCAGTATAGTCAGTACAATACACATCAATACTGTACTTATACCTATAGTTAGTTCACCCAAATTACATATTGGTTTCATTACCCTGTAAAAGGTGAGACTGCAATGCATGCTTTGGTTTTGTTCACCTGACCACTGTCTCCAACTGCTAATTTATGTAATTTGGGTGAACTACTACTCAAACTGTTCGTAAGTACAATATTTTTACGTTGTATTTACAGGAATAGTAAACAGTAAAAAGTGACATTCTCACGTCAGAACATTGTTTGAGATCACCAACTTGCTGATTGGTTTGTTCTAGAGCAGCATTTCCCAAACTGGGTCCTGGGGACCCCAAGGGGTGCATGTTTTGTTTTTTTGCCCAAACACTACATAGTTGATTTGAATCAGCTGTGTAAGACTAAATCCAAACTGTGCACCTCATGGAGTCCCCAGGACCCAGCTTGGGAAACACTGCTCTAAAACACCAGCCCTCGACACACGCCCACCTGCTTACAACATTAAAAAGGAGAATTTATACAAACATTTCTTTCAGACCCCACAGAGTATGCCTTCTCTCACTCACACCTGTTAAAAAAGACAAAAGACATGTTTGATACCACATTTATACCAGTCATCCTCAAGACATTTGACAACTCAGCCCTTGTATCGTACACAGCCAGTAGCTCTCCAGGACCAGAGCCTGATACACTAACACCCTGGACCAGAGCTAACTGACTAGACTAACACCAACTGCCACATATACAGTAGGCTAACACTCCCTTCAACCCAGAGAGATTCTGGAACAGTCTTTAAGACATAAATTACATGGGGAAATTGTATTTTGAGTGTTATGTACAAATCTAGAAGAAACAATTTCATCATCCTTTAATAACAATGAGACATAGGCAGGAAAAAAAAGTTGAATCACAACGATAAAAATACCGTAGGATTTTACAATAGTGGTGATTGAACACCAGTTTGGAAGGTTAACTTTACAGTTAAACAACAGTTTACTTTGGGTTAACATCTAGAACCACATACCTCAGTCCCTTTAACCATAATGTGACCAACAACGATTGTCACATATAGAACAGAGAATCTCATGTATTCTGAATGAGTTCTACAGTCTAAGAATTGACATGTCAACATCTTCAAAAAGATAGGGTAGTAAAACGTCACCACAAAGTAAACCAGCGGTCAGCAATAGAATGATACAAATTCAGTGATATCTGCTAACCCGAACTCTCATTAAGCGATGAATGGTCAGAGGATGGTTTTGTATTGCTAAGAATTCAGATTGTTAGTCATTCATTAAGGGCTGGGTTTCATCCATATCGCAGAAGATCCAGGTTCAAATGTAAAGGTCATTTGCGATTGAGTCGACGTATACAGCGTTTACTGTGAATGCAGGAAAATTCACTAACTTTAAATTGAGAAATAACTTGGATCTTCCACCATACGGATTGAATCCAGCGCTCAGGCAGAAGTACTAAACATGAAAGTCTCTGGAAAGAAGTTTGGATTAATCTTAACTCATCCGAAAAACTCAATCACTCCCAGCTTGCTATTAGCTAGCTCGTGATTCAACAAGGAAGTATAGCAACCAATCAGATTGCAGATAGACTGACAATAAGATTCAACACACCTTCATGATACACACATTCATTTCTTATTTCCATATATCCCATCATCTTTGATTTCTTCATTCTACTAGATGGAAACTATACATTGTTTTTCCATCTTTACATTGTTTCTTATGCAGGAGTGGCGTTAAATAATATTTTTTTAATTGAAAAAAATAAGTGGAAAACCCCTCAATTAGCACATGAAAATCACAAAATATTAACACTGTTCACATCATACATTGTGTGTCTGCTTGAGAGAGAGCGAGAGAAAGGAGGAAGGAAACGTGATTTATAGGTTACTGAAGAGTTCGTTCCTCTTGCTCCAGTCCATGGCAGGGGCCTTCTTGGATGAGCGTTTCTGGTGAGCTCTCTCCTTGGCCTGGGCTAGAGACATGCTGAGGGTGAGGCTCGCATTAGGCTCCTTAACCGGAGGCACCCGGACCTACACAGAGAGAGAGAGAGAGAACATTATGCGTTACTCCATACGCAAAACTGCCACGGGAAACCCCCTCCAGATAGAATATTTACATAAGCAATGGCAAAATGTGTAGAATTGCAGGAAATTTGCTTTAAAACGGCAACATTTTCTCTCAACCTCATAACAAAATTTGTAGAATTGAATTATAAAACTACATGACTGATACTGTTTTCAAAATACCCCTCGAGGCCATAAAGTCATGTAGGATAGCAGGAACCTTGATATGTGAATTATTATAATAAGACTCATATTTTGTATCATATTTATCTTGATGATTAGTGACGACTTATCCTTCCACTTATACTGGGTTTTCAAAACACCCTGCTCACACACACACACACACACACACACACACACACACACACACACCTCTGGTGGAGGGGTGCTGGCAGCAGATGTTGGTAGAGAGGCAGTGGAGGTGGTGCTGGATGTAGATGCACTGACAGACACCTTAGGCTTTACTGCTACCTTACCATCCAGCTGTAGAGATAAGAGACACAAACACACTATAAAACACAGCTTACCTTACTGTTCAACTGTACACACATCAGCTAAACACACAGTACCAGTACGTTGACATCAGGGCCATCACCAGTAGGTGTGATCATCACTGTGGCCACTAGGGGTCGGGATTCACCTTGTGGTACCCTACCTCACAGCAACCTGTGTGATTCTATCAACTGGCTGAGACAGCACACCAACACTGATCACTGTGCAGTCTTTTATTTGCTGCTGAACATTGACACCCATTCTCATTGACGGGGCTGTAGTGGAGCAGGTTGAGAGCTTCAAGTTCCTTGGTGTCCACATCACCAACAAACTAACATTGTCCAAGCACACCAAGACAGTTGTGAAGAGGGCACGACAAAACCTATTCCCCCTCAGGAGACTGAAAAGATTTGTCATGGGTCCTCAAATCCTCAAAAGGTTTTACAGCTACACCATCGAGAGCATCCTGACTGGTTGCATCACTGTCTGGTATGGCAACTGCTCGGCCTCCGACCGCAAGGCACTACAGAGGGTAGTGCAAACGGCCCAGTACATCACTGGGGCCAAGCTTCCTGCCATCCAGGACCTCTATACCAGGCGATGTCAGAGGAAGGCCCTAAAAATTGTCAAAGACTCCAGCCACCCGAGTCAGACTGTTCTCTCTGCAACCGCACGGCAAGTGGTACCGGAGCACCAAGTCTAGGTCCAAGAGGCTTCTAAACAGCTTCTACCCCTCTCTGTTGTCATCTATGCATAGTCACTTTAACTCCACCTACATGTACATATTACCTCGACTAACCGGTGCCCCCTGCACATTGACTCTGTACCGGTACCGCCCTGTATATAGTCTCGCTATTGTTATTTTACTGCTGCTCTTTAATTACTTGTTACTTTTATTTCTTATTCGTATTTTTTAACTGCATTGATGGTTAGGGTCTCGTAAGCATATCATTGTAAGATCTACACCTGTTGTATTCAGCCATTGTGACTAATAAAATGTGATTTTTATTTGATCACCTGCTCAGAGACATTAAAATGCGTATGTTCTCTACTCTCAGCTCTGTCGCCTTGAGTTAGTGGGATAGTCAGATAGTTAGCCATCTCATCTCATTAGCATAATCTCCAGCACGCCTCAGGAATTAGAGGCTCCCAATCCCAGAGAGAGAGAGAGAGAGAGAGAGAGCACACTGGCCCACTGTCCACCACTCTGATCCGACAGTTACCATGGTGACAGGGTCAGCCACGATATCGTCGCTGCCAATCCCCTAGGCTTGTTCCCAGGGTGTCATGGCTTCTTTGTCAGCCAGGGTCAAATCTTAATGTGCATCCCAAATGGCACCCCATTATCTATTAAGTGCACTACTTTTGACTAGAGCCCAATGGGTAAAGGGGACAGGGTGCCATTTTGGGATACAGCGTTAGTGTCACTGCTTTAGATCGGTCTGCTCTCAATGAAGTATGATTATAGTGAGTGGTGCTACCACACCCCCATCTTATCTAGCCAAAGGCTTTTTTAGGTTTCTGATTTACCAATTCAATATTCAAAGCTTTGAGCCAAGCTCTGAATCATGTGAATGTGTAAGGCAGAGCGAGAGAAAGAACATTTGGTCTAGGATGAGTGATTGTTGAGGAAAGTTCTCCAGGAGAACCGCCCTAATCTCTATCCAGGAATGTCCACTTTGGTGATAAGAGCCTGGGAGAAGCACCCCCCCCCCCTCACCTCCTCTTCTTCTTCTGCTCCTCCATTGGACACAGGTTCAGGAAGAGGTCCTAGAGGAAACAGACGAAAAGCCAAATCAGCTGACCGGTTCAGTGGAACAATAGTTGAGTCACCATTGTGGATAAGGAATGGTGATATTAGGAGGATACACACACACACACACACAGAACCGTTCAAAAGTTTGGGGTCAATTAGACATTTTTTGTCCATTAACATCAAATTGATCAGAAATACAGTGTAGACATTGTTAATGTTGTAAATGACTATTGTAGCTGGAAACTGCTTATTTTCTTTATGGAATATCTACATAGGCATACAGAGGCCCATTATCAGCAACCATCACTTTTGTGTTCCAATGGGACGTTGTGTTAGCTAATCCAAGTTGATCATTTTAAAAGGCTAATTGATCATTAGAAAAGCCTTTTGCAATTATGTTAGCACAGCTGAAAACTGTTGTCCTGATTAAAGAAGCAAAAAAACAGGACTTCTTTAAGACTAGTTGAGTATCTGGATTGTCAGCATTTGTGGGTTCGATTACAGACTCAAAATGGCCGGAAACAAAGACCTTTCTTCTGAAACTCGTCAGTCTATTCTTGTTTTGAGAAATGAGGGCAATTACATGCGAGAAATTTCAAAGAAACTGAAGATCTCATACAACGCTGTGTACTACTCCCTTCACAGAACAGCGCAAATTGGCTCTAACCAGAATAGAAAGAGGAGTGGGAGGCCCCGGTGCACAACTGAGCAAGAGGAGTGTCTAGTTTGAGAAACAGACGCCTCACAAGTCCTCAACTGGCAGCTTCATTAAATAGTACCCGCAAAACACGAGTCTCAACGTCAACAGTGAAGGGGCGACTCCGGGATGCTGGCCTTCTAGGCAGAGTTGCAAAGAAAAAGCCATATCTCAGACTGGCCAATAAAAATAAAAGATTAAGATGGGCAAAAGAACACAGACATTGGACAGAGGAACTCTGCCTAGAAGGCCAGCATCCTGGAATCGCCTCTTTACTGTTGACATTGAGACTGGTTGTGTATATGGACACCCCTTCAAATTAGTGAATTCTGCCATTTCAGCCACACCCGTTGCTGGCAGGTGTATAAAATCGAGCACACTGTCATGCAATCTCCATAGACAAACATTGGCAGTAGAATGGCTTTACTGAAGAGCTCAGTGACTTTCAACGTGGCACCGTCATAGGATGCCACCTTTCCAACAAGTCAGTTCGTAAAATTTGTGCCCTGAACTACCGCTCAGCCGCGAAGTGGTAGGCCACACAAGCTCACAGAACGGGACCACCGAGTGCTGAAGCGCGTCGGGCATAAAAATAGTCTGTCCTCGGTTGCAACACTCACTCCAAACTGCTTCTGGAAGCAACGTCAGCACAAAAACTGTTCGTCGGGAGCTTCATGAAAATGAGTTTCCATGGCAAAGCAGCAGCATACAAGCCTAAGATCACCATGCGCTATGCCAAGCGTCAGCTGGAGTGGTGTAAAGCTCGCCGCCATTGGACTCTGGAGCAGTGGAAACACGTTCTCTGGAGTGATGAATCACACTTCACCATCTGGTAGTCCGACGGACGAATCTGGGTGTGGCGGATGCCAGGAGAACGCAACCTGCCAGAATGCATAGTGCCAACTAAAGTTTGGTGGAGGAAGAATAATGCTCTGGGGCTGTTTTTCATGGTTCGGGCTAGACCACTTAGTTCCAGTGAAGGGAAATCTTAACTCTAGAGCATACAATGACATTCTGGACGATTCAGTGGTTCCAACTTCATGGCAACAGTTTGGGGAAGGCCCTTTCCTGTTAACGCATGACAATGCCTCTGTGCACAAAGCGAGATCCATACAGAAATGGTTTTTCGAGATCGGTGTGGAAGAACTTGACTGGCCTGCACAGAGCCCTGACCTGAACACCTTCAGGATGAATTGGAACGCCGAAAACGAGCCAGGCCTAAATCTCCACAACATCAGTGCCCGACCTCACTAATGCTCATGGCTGAATGGAAGCAAATCCCTGCATTAATGTTCCAACATCTAGTGGAAAGCCTTCCCAGAAGAGTGGAGACTGTTATAGCAGCAAAGGGGGAACCAACTCCATATTAATGCCCATGATTTTGGAATGAGATGTTCAACGAGCAGGTGTCCACATACTTTTGGTCATATAGTGTAGTACCTCATTGGAATCACAGTCCTTTTCTGTCCTGTATGATGTCAGTGTTATTGTTGACTAATCAGACTAATTAGTACTGTGGAAATGTAATTAATTTGAATAAAGGGTTTGACTTTAGTGCCTGACTCTTCTGTCCCAGATCTTAAGGGACTTCTGCATCCTCCACACCCCAGCTGTCACCATGAATACTGTTGCTATGACTTCATCTTAAAAGAGAAGGCTATTGGCTTGGTCTAGTTCTGATAGTCCGAGTCGATATTCACGTAATAATATGGGATTCCTGTCGACCACAAATTGGGGAAAACAAAACATTCCTTCCCCGTTGACCCACATTGTAAAAGAGCCACCTTCGTTGTACAGAAATAACAAAACATGCCGAAAAGCTGTTGTTCATATGTTTACACATATGAATCTTACAGTAACCAGGTCAGAAATTCCAAACTACGGTTCGTAATACTCCTATGTATGGAAATAGAGCCAGCGAGAAGAGTCTGTGGCTTCAGGTTATTTGATGTGGGAGAGTGGGGACTCAGTGTCCAAGTAGGCTACATCACATAGCTATGTGTATGGAAAACATTTCACCACAGGTAAGGCATATAAACTTGTTTAGTATAGTCTTGTAATTCTACTCACTTTATTGTCCATTTGTTTGTGTTGTTGGTCTTGGCTACCTTAATGTTCCAGTCAGTAGCTAGCTAGTATATATTTTCTATAGAAAAGCCAACAAAGGCTTTCACTCCTTTTTGATGTGATTTGTGTTGTGCTGTTGGCGGTAGATGCACTTGACTCAGAAGCCCTGCGCACAATGTGTTCCCATTTCATCTGTCTGAAAAGACAAACTGACTACCCAGCGGACTGGGAGATCTGTTGCTAAATCGAAGTGCTGCCTACTGCGCTGGCCAGTCGGATAGCTCAAATCACCATGCCTACAGCTTCCACGACTCCAGCTAAATTTGATACTAGCCCACGTGAGATTTCATAAACTTTTAAAACCTTGACCAGAGAGAAATTGTCAAAGAATACAGCGAAGAGCTGCTGTTTGAGTGAGTTCATGTCTTTATTATTGTATTGAGCACTGTCAACAGTTTTTAGTCAACACTATTATAAAACGTGCTTCTCCCTACTTCCCCTCACACTGCTGCTGCAATGAATGAGTAGCCAAGTCCATCGCGTTTTTATTATTATTAGCAGCTGGTCGTGTCTATTTTTAATATCTAGGAATATTTCAATTTCTCTGGTCATAGGAACAACATGAATTTGTGCATTTGAGGCAGATGCGGTGCGACTCGAGTTTTGCCATCAGGTGGAAGACATGTCCCCTCTCTCTGGTCAGTGTACCAGAGGAAAGGAAGGAGAGAGCAGGGATCGTGAGAGGTGGATCCTCTGCCGCTCTCTCCCTGAGAATAACAACAATATTGGATTTGCTGCACAAATCTCATTCCTACAGAAGTATTTTTATTAGGTTAAATGGTACGTTTAAGTCATGTTTTGAAACAATTCTGAGCGTTAGATCTCAGCTTGCTTTTTGACTACGAAAGTGACCTTGACTCAGAAAAGATTGGTGACCTCTACAATATTAAAATAATCTAAGTAGTGAGAACGCCCTGGAGCAGGCAATTTTGAAAAGTCATCTTTAGACATGTTTTACTTTTCTTCAAATGTAGTTTTGTAATTGACCAAATCAAACAAACAAGAAAACTGTGTTTGAAAAAGGTGAAGTTTTTGCTGTGAGCCAATGGTGTAACCTAGGTAACCACAGGTTTTTCCCCACAAGCGGGCCGCAATGTTCTATCTAATACCGACTGGGACTATGGCCAGCCAGCTAGTCCTCCACCCCCAACTTCAGTTGAATCATTAACTTCAACAAGGCCACTGTGTGTACGTTTGGAGAGCGATAGTACTACTTGACGACAAGTAGGACTTACATGGAAGTCCATAACTTCCTTAATCTTTCCTAGTAAATTTCTACTCAACTAATCTATGACCAAATGACCGAAGGATTCACAGGAATCTGCCCGACCAGTGTTTTTCCAAGGAGATAGTGTGTTTGTGTACCTGTGAGGTGGGCCTCAGTAGGAATGACGTTGCAGCTGTTGAAGAAAGCTTCTGCTTCACGATCCACCACCAGTAGACTGGTCTCATCTCCCCCAGCCTTGATGGCTGCCACCACCTCACTGTGCTGCATCCCTACTACTGACATACTGTTGACCTGGTTAGAGACAGAGAGAGAGACAGAACGTTTTTTTTTTAAGTACAGCTGTCCAGTACATTCACCATGATCACATAGAACAGTGAGACAATATAGTTGTTATGGGTGGTCATCTATTGGAAGTTTAAACTGAATTAAACGGTTAGGGACGCTGTAGGAAGCACCCTAGTAGGAACTACCCACTGCTATAGGACTCAGTGCTGCCTGTTGAATTCCAACGGGAGAAAGTCAGAGGTGGGAATATCGTTTGGAATCAATTCAATCTCTCACAGACTTCCATAGTGATCACACAACAGAGCAGAGCCCTTATACACTCTATCCCTGATCCCAGTCTGTGTGTGTGTGTGTGTGTGTGTGTGTCCCATACCTAAGAACGGTAGCTCACAAACGTTTCCCTGGTTAGTATAAAGCATTAGTTAGACTTACAGCCTTGACCTTTGTCAGACACTGTTTGAAGTCAGTGTAATTGGAGTGTAATTCACATCAGAGACAGACAGTGGTCGTATTACGACATGGGGACCTAGGGCCCGAAAAACAACAGTATCAAGGCTTTTCCCCTTCACACTAACAGAACTGGCCTTGAAAAACCCTCTGTTTTTGTGTCTCTCGTTCTCTCCCTCCCCCCCTCTCTCCCGCACACAAACTCACTTCCCAACAGTGCATTACCTAATCCCAGTACCGATTACCATTCCCACTCTGCCACTGATGTAATGAGATTACAACACACACATTCATCCTCAAGAACAGCACAACTGTCTGATTGTCATATCTATGCCTTGCATACTATCTGTACAATAGAGAAGACATGTCTGTACAAGTTGATAAAGGTGAAGACAAACAGTACCAGAAGAATATTGCCCTGCATTGCTAATATGGTTCAGGGATGTGCTGCTGAGTAGTTGGCTTTATAAAAACATCCTGTACAGAGTCTCTGTTTGTACAGTAAAGACATACGTACCTGTACTATCTTGTCCTGCGGTTTGAGGCCAGCCTTGTCAGCAGGAGATTCCTCGTCCACAGCTCTAATGTACTGGCCTGGTTTAGACTTCTCACTGTGCAAGTTGAAGCCATAGCCCGTCACACCCTTCTTCATCGAGCACAGACGAGGACGCAGCTCTGCCTTCGAGTCCTACAGAGAAAACAGATCTAGTTAAGCACATATCGATGCCTAGAGAGAGTAAGACAGCAAGAGAGAGACAGAGAAAGCATGTCTCGTTCAGCACATATCCACGCTGTTACATGGAGTGAGCAGATCTATACCTCTACAAAGAGCGAAATAGCAGATTGCTCATCACAAAGAGAAAAATTAGCACTAACTCCACATTTAAAGCAACAGTTGACAAGGAATGGATATAAAATGAAGTTATAATACCATTAGTGACAGAGATCAAGACAGCCTGGATTCTAGCGTTCAACAACCATCCAAAGACCAAGAGAGAAATAGGCGATGTTCCTGTTCTCAATGAATTAGAGAACACTCCATGACAGGTTTACACCAGAAACATGGAGCTGGGACAATTAAAACGTCGCCCTGTGTTGTTTTATTAGTGCAAATGTGGAACATAGAGACGGCTAGCAAGGGAAAAAGGACATGAAGCTATTGGACCTAGTGCACTGTTGTTACTAAATACTCACCAAGCAAGCATACTTCAGTTTCTCTAAGAACACTATAGCTCTTCCAAGTAGGGTTGCCAACAGTTAGTATTAGCCGGGATGTCCCTTATATTGGTTAGTCCCATACGGGACCTCACTTGTCCCGTATATTCATCCAATCACAGTATAGCGTAAACGCGCCAATTCCTGCAAAGTAATTTCTGTTGTTGTTCAGTCGGTTTGGCATATCAAGGAAATATGGATAAAACATGCAACAACAAAAAAAGAAAGAAAAGACTGTGCAGCTACAACAAACAACGGGAAGCAAAAAAGACGTGTGTTCAGCCCGTCAGTGGTGACTCGACAAAAGCTTTCTGTACTTTATGCCGTCGGGAATTCTCAATTGGCCATGGAGGGGAGAATAACTTAACTCAGCGTGCAACCACAGAAATGCACAAGAAGGCCTTTTCCAGCGTGCGTGAGATATTTCTCTGTGTCTGATGGAGTGTGTGAAGTTCTGAGACATGTTTGCACACGATGGCTCGCTCTTCATCCAGCTGTCGACCGTCTCCTGCCAAAGCTGGCCGGCTCTTACGTCATACTTCAGGGCCCTTGGGGAGACCTGTCCTGTGGCACTGAAGATTATTTTTTTAGTATGAAGAATAAACAGAAGCTGCTGAGATTTATATGTGCTTTTTCCACAACGTGGGGTGTGTTTTTGACCAACTCGTAAAAAAGCTGGTGGAAACAACTCTGCATCACAGATGTTTACGAGGAAGTCCAAGAGTTGAAAATGAAGATGCTTCAGTGGAAACAGGACAGCTTTTTTGGATACCAGACCAAGCAGCTGATGGACAAACAATTGTCAGCAAAGGTCCAAGCAGCAACAGGACATTGTGACGTTCTATGACACTGTCATTACATATATTGACAAGTGGTTTGATTTCTCACCAGAAAATGTAATGGTGGAACTGAAACCAGTCGACCTCTGAGGAGCTCTCCTTCACTGACCTGGAGCAGGTGATGGTTGCCCTCAAAATGACAGAGACAGTCAGTATGGACCAACACTGAAGAGTCGTGTGTTAGCCGGGAGGAAATACAGAAAGCCAGACAGGATACCACAAAATCCACCAGTGAGAAGTGGGTGGCAGTTTTCCAAAACCAAGGGAAAGCCAACTTGTCCTCAGTGTGCCAGGCTCAAATGCCTTTGTAGAGAGGATTTTCTCTCTGATGACCATTAAATGGTCAGACTCAAGAAACAGATGCAGCACAGAGCTGATCAAAAATTAACTTCAAATATCTGAACTGTGACTTGTCATGGAAGGACTTCTCTGGCTATGCAAAAAACCCCAGCTTGAATCAGTCAAGAGCAGCATAAATATACATGGAAAAAGTAGACTTGGGGAGTGATTCATGCCCCTCTTTTCCTCTTTTGCATTTGAAATGGGTTTGTTTTTTTTGCTGCAAAGTTCCAAATTGTGATTTCTTTGATCATTTATTTTGATGTTTATTCACATAAGTTTACATAATGATACAGTTTTAGTAAAGCTATAGACTAAACGGAATATAAGAATGTTTTGCCTTTCCAATTAAATAAGAATATAGTGTATATTCATTCACACAACACCATACCCACACTGCCGTGGCACCATGCACTAGCACGCCACCTTTTGTCCCTTATTTGGTAGTGAGAAAGTTGGCAACCCTACCTCCAAGCTCCATACTTGCTTCTACATACTATAGTTCTATGAATATGAACAGTAGGATAATACTGTATCTAAGAGGAGCAGTTCAGACTCCAGGCTGTGATTGTAAAGAAGAATTTGTGCTTAATTGACCTGCCTGGTAAATATATATATATATTTATTACAAAAACACAACTGTGTGGCTTGGGTTGTGTGCGAGTGTCCGTTAAACTCTGTCTCAAGTCAGTGACAAGGCTTCCTAGAGAGTCTAGCTGGGCTCTGGACTAGTGTTCAGTGTAACGGGCTAATCCAGGAGTGGTCATACACTAGACTAAGCATTTAATCCCACTAGAGGTGGAGACAGGCTAACAGCTACATAGGAGTGCAGTAGCAGGAAAAGGAATGAGGTTAACAGCACAGTCAGAGAGAGGTTGCAAACCTAACCTCCATGTTGGCACCAACCAAACCCTCTACGCAAAATATTCTCATTCAGAACCAGACTGCAATTGTTCTTGGAACTTTTGATACCAATATGTCATCCATTAGAATTCCAAGTTAGCAGAATTCTCTAAAAGTATATGGCTGTGCTATGGTTCAACACTAATGAGAATAGCAGGGGAAGACAGGAAATGTACATTTATTGAGCCAGGTTGAGGACAAAACGTTTTGGGGAATAAAAAAAAAAGTCATAACTAAATGGAACAGATAAGATGCTGTAAAGGTGGAGAGACTTTATGACCTGTATCTATTTTGCATACGACAGTAATGATAGATAACAAACATCATATAAAAAGTACTCCTCCTCACTGATAAAAAGGGCTGTTCCAGAGATTGTCGCTCTGTAATCGTTAGTCACCTGTTAATAATTATCTGTTACCAACCTTAAGAGCAACCTTTGCATCCTGAACGTCCACCCATGTGGTGCGTCTCCCTGCTGTAGAAAACTTGCTTGCAGAAAATAAACCCAGTTTATATGAATCAGATCCTGCCTCCCAAATGACACCCTATTCATTATGGGCCCTGGTCACAAGTAGTGCACTATATTGGAAATAGGGGTCAGTTTGTGAGTCAGCCGCAGAATATGATTGGTTTAATATCCTAAATGGTCAGTGCAGAGTTGTTTCTGGCTGGGATGAACATGGAAGGTCCTTATTGAGCGTTTCATTGATTCACACATGACTTCATAACCATTGACTGTTGAGGATGATCAACCCAGGCAGAATGACAGCTTCAGTACTGAATGGTACATTAAACTATTACAACTCATAGTACAATGGATGGAGGCCAGGACAATCTCACATTCCTGACTGTCAAGTGTCAACATGAACATGTCAACAGTAATGATGTCAAACAAACATGATTTTTAATGTGGGAGACAAATAGTATGCACACGCACACCACACACAGAGAGAGAAGGAAGCACTGAGGGCCATCTAAGGTCTCCAGTTAATACAAGCACAACAGGGAGAGAACCAGCCTATGAACCAGAAGAACAGGGAGAGAACCAGAAGAAGAACAGGGAGAGAACCAGCCTATGAACCAGAAGGAGAACCGAGAGAACCAGCCTATGAACCAGAAGGAGAAGAGAGAACCAGCCCGACACAGGAGGAGCACACTGATATACACCCCCCCCCCCCTCACACATCCTGCTGGTGTCCGTCACTACGCCCATCTCCAATCCCAGATCGTCCTCAGGGGGACTGGGAGGCCAGGCAGGCTGACAATGATAAGCTTTGTCCTGGGGAGACGGAGAGGCCTGAGCCCCTGATCCCCAGCCAGCCGCTGTCACAGCAAAAATCTGCACTCAAAACACTATGAGGGTGGTTTCCTCAGCCAGCTGCAGCCACAGCATAGACTCTCAATCTTTGATAGACAAGCAGTTGTAAATTGATTGATGTTTTGGGAGTGATTTGAGCGGTTTGAGCGGTTTGTTTTGAGCTTTGGCAACACTAGTAGTGCCGACTTAAACGGCACAGCTCAAAGCATCCAAAACAACCGCTTGTCTATTAAAGTACTCATTCAGCTTCAAGTATTTTGTTGAAGCTTTAAAAATGCAGCAGTTACTGAGCAGCGAGCTCTAAGCACTCAACCCACCAGCAGCTGCAGTAGTATGACTGTCACTCTGTCTCACTACATCCCAAATGGCACCCTATTCCCTATATAGTGCCATAGGGCTCTGGTCAAAAGTAGTCCACTATATAGGGAATAGGATGGCATTTGGGACAGATGCCCGTCTCTCCCTCTGTATTTGTCCTGGTTCTGAAAAGGCTGTCGTGCTGTTTGCTGAAGCTGAGACTGGAACAGAGTAAATAGGCATTTTAACATCATAGAATTTAGCCGGTGGTAACTTGTGGAATAGACACAGGCTGGAATGAAGTTAATCCCATTTGAAATGTATTTTATTATTTTGGAACTTTTGTGAGTGTAATGTTTACTGTTTGCATTCAGGATTAGACCCACCCCTTGAATAAGGAGACCATAACTACCATCTGCCACACGTCAAGAGTGTGTGTGTGTGAGTGTGTGTGTGTGTGTGTTACACTGCCGGAAGGAGAACCATTCTCCCTCTCTCCCCCCCATTGGAAACACATGTTAACATTGCCAAAGCAAGTGAAGTTGATAATAAACAAGTGCAATCAACAACAAAAAATTAACAGTAAAACATTACTCACAAAAGTTCCAAAAGAATAAAGACATTTCAAATGTCATTGTATGTGCAAATAGTTAAAGTACAAAAGGAAAAATAAGTCAACAAGTGGCAACAGGTCACAAATCTTGCTGCTGTGATGGCACACTGGTATTTCACCCATTCGATATGGGAGTTAATGAAAATTGGGTTTGTTTTCAAATTATTATAATTTTTTTAAGGGGTGGATCGGCTTTAATATTGCGGATTGATTGTTGCTTCCATCAATGTAATTGTCTGCATCATTTCCAATCCCCCATATATTCTTGGGGTAAATATATAAACTCAGCAAAAAAAGAAACGTCCTTTTTTCCGGACCCAGTCTTTCAAAGATAATTTGTAAAAATCCAAATAACTTCACAGATCTTCATTGTAAAGTGTTTAAACACTGTGTCCCATGCTTGTTCAATGAACATGCACCTGTGGGACGGTCGTTAAGACACTAACAGCTTACAGACGGTAGGCAATTAAGGTCATAGTTATGAAAACTTAGGACACTAAAGAGGCCTTTCTACCAACTCTGAAAAACACCAAAAGAGAGGCTGGACTGAGGGCTTGTAGGCCTGTTGTAAGGCAGGTCCTCACCAGACATCACCGGCAACAACGTCGCTTATGGGCACAAACACACCGTCGCTGGACCAGACAGGACTGGCAAAAAGTGCTCTTCACTGATGAGTCGCGGTTTTGTCTCACATGGGGTGATGGTCGGATTCGCATTTATCGTCGAAGGAATGAGCGTTGCACCGAGGCCTGTACTCTGGAGCGGGATCGATTTGGAGGTGGAGGGTTCGTCATGGTCTGGGGCGGTGTGTCACAGCATCATCGGACTGAGCTTGTTGTCATTGCAGGCAATCTCAACACTGTGCATTACAGGGAAGACATCCTCCTCCCTCATGTGGTACCCTTCCTGCAGGCTCATCCTGACATGACCCTCCAGCATGACAATGCCACCAGCCATGCTGCTCGTTCTGTGCATGATTTCCTGCAAGACAAGAATGTCAGTGTTCTGCCATGGCCAGCGAAGAGCCCGGATCTAAATCCCTTGAGTATGTCTGGGACCTGTTGGATCAGAGGGTGAGGGCAAGGGCCATTCCCCCCAGAAATGTCTGGGAACTTGCAGATGCCTTGGAAGAGTGGGGTAACATCTCACAGCAAGAATTGGCAAATCTAGTATAGTCCATGAGGAGGAGATGCACTGCAGTACTTAATGCAGCTGGTGGCCACACCATATATTGACTGTTACTTTTGATTTTGACCCCCCCCTTCGTTCTGGGACACATTATTCCATTTCTGTTAGTCACATGTCTGTGAAACTTGTTCAGTGTATGTCTCAGTTGTTGAATCTTATGTTCATACAAATATTTACACATGTTAAGTTAGCTGAAAATAAACGCAGTTGACAGTGAGAGGACGTTTCTTTTTTTGCTGAGTTTATATCCATATACACATACATCTTTTGTTAGAATATACCTTTATTATTCCCCACCACCCCTCCCCCAATTGGAGTAAACTAAAACAATAACACTTAGGCTTCTACCTTCAGTTTATACATATTACACACATTTTACAATAATTATATTTAGTTTGTTTTTAGTCTTTCCTCTATTTCTGATGTCCATCCAGTTTGATTTATATTTGTAACGGTGCTATTTCACAAAAGTTCTGAACCTATATTCATTTTACAGACCCCGTATGTTTTACATTGTTTATCTTGTTATTAGTCCCACCCTTCAGGCTCCATTCAACCCCTCCCATCTAGCTCTCAATATCATCCATTTTGGATTTCTATTTGCCATATATTTTTCAACTGTGATGTGACGCTTCACAAAAGTACTGAACCTTTCTATTCTCATAGCCTCTACAGATTGTAAATTAAAATAAACATTTTTGCTAAAATAATTATTATATTATTGATTGACTATGACTTTTCCAATCACCCAGTATTGCTATCTGCAGCGTTAGTTCTAGGTAAATGTTGCAATTCTTTAGCCATTCTGGACCTGTGACCAAAAAACAAGCTACATATGGACAATACCAAAATAAATGATCTAATGACTCTGCCTCCTCGCAGCAGAATCTGCAGAGCTGGGAAGATTGTATCCCCCATATATATAACATTCTATTCATTGCAAGAATTTTGTATAATAATTGAAATTAAAAAATTAAAAAGTTTTGAATCCGGTGTTGTTTTGTGTGTCAATTCAATTAATGTTTTCAAATTCTTTGTAGGTCTGTGTAATTTGAGGGGGCTCCTCCCGAGTGGCACTGAGGCAAGGCACTGCATCTCAGTGCTAGAGGCATCACTACAGACCCTGGTTCGACAGGCCGTGATTGGGAGTCCCATAGGGCGGCGCACAATTGGCCCAGCGTCCTCCGGGTTTGGCCAGGGTAGGCTGTCATTGTAAATAAGAATTTGTTCTTAACTGACTTGCCTAGTTAAATAAAGGTTAAATTAAAATAAATAATATGGTCATACATTGGGCAGGAGGTTAGGAAGTGCGGTTCAGTTTCCACCTCAGTTTCCACCTCATTTTGTGGGCAGTGTGCACATAGCCTGTCTTCTCTTGAGAGCCAGGTCTGCCAACGACGGCCTTTCTCAATAGCAAGCCTATGCTCACTGAGTCTATACATAGTCAAAGATTTCCTTAAGTTTGGGTCAGTCACAGTGGTCAGGTATTCTGCCACTGTATACTCTCTGTTAGGGCCAAATAGCCTTCTAGTTTGCTCTGTTTTTTAATAATTCTTTCCAATGTGTCAAGTAATTATCTTTTTGTTTTCTTGTGATTTAGTTGGGTCTAATTGTGTTGCTGTCCTGGGGCTCTGTGGGGTCTGTTTTTGAACAGAGCTCCAGGACCAGCTTGCTTAGGGGACTCTTCTCCAGGTTCGTCTTTCTGTAGGTGATGGCTTTGTTATGGAAGGTTTGGGAATCGCTTCCTTTTAGGTGGTTGTAGAATTTAACGGCTCTTTTCTGGATTTTGATAATTAGCAGGTATCTGCCTAATTCTGCTCTGCATGCCTTATTTGGTGTTTTCCGTTGTACACAGGGGATATTTTTCAGAATTCTGCATGCAGTCTCAATTTGGCATCTGTCCCATTGTGTGTTTTCTTCCCTTGTCTTAGCTCGTTCACAGCTTTGTGGAAGGTAGCTGTGTCGCTGATGTTTAGGCCAAGGCATGTATAGTTTTGTGTGCTCTAGAGCAACAGTGTCTAGATGGAATTTGTATCTCGCTCTCTCTCAACCGCAGAGCAAATATTGGGTAAGGTAGTAGACCTACTGCTAACAGGAAGTCTTGGAGGCTGTCAAAATGACAACCTCAATTCCCTTATTGTGGCACGGAGTCTTCATAATACTAATGGGCGTGTGCACACGCAACTACCTTATCCTTACTAATAAAGATTAGCATATCTGCATAGCACCGCCTAGCTTACATGTGGAAACTAAAAGCCTGTAAAAATTGGACTTTCTGACATAACATTCCTTGGTCCTGCATCTCAAAGGTTAATGTTTTTACTGCTCACTACAGAAAGATTGTGATATCCAAATTGGTAGTTAGTCTTTTCCATCGCTGCAACTCCCGTACAGACTCGGTAGAGGAGAAGGTTGAGAGCCATGCGTTATCCAAAACACGACATTGCCAAGCCGCACTGCATCTTGACACACTGCTCGCTTAACCCGGAAGCCAGCCGCACCAATGGCGACCCCCATAACTGGTGACCCCCACAACGAGTCGCTAGAGCGCGATGGGACAAGGACATCCCGGCCGGCCAAACCCTCCCCTAATCCGGACAACCCTGGGTCCATTAATGTGCGTGGCCTCATGTGTCACTCGGTCAGGGCCAGCTGAGACACAGCCCGGGATCGAACCCGGGTCTGTAGGTGACGCCTCTAGACCGCTGCACCACTTGGGAGACCCCCCTCCAAAAAAATGGTGCCATACAAAATATAAAAATCATTACAAACATCCTTCCTCTCAATGAAGTTTCTATGTGAGAATTACAAAAACAATCAGATGCCAAAAATATTTTCCACTCCTGCTTCCTTGGAATGGTCCTGGTGGCTAAGGCTTGCGGTCCTCGTTGGGGGATTCTACAGTTTTCAATGTGTCTTTATCGCTGTACCATTGTTGAAGAAGAAACGGATATCTAGTGGCATTAGAGTAAACCAAAACATTTAGTCCATGCTTGAAGAATGAGAGTGTTTTATTGGAGTCTGAAATTTAAAATATATATTTCACCCTTATTTTTACCAGGTAAGAGTTTGTGTGAAACCCTTGAACTTAGAGCTGCACAGCCACCCAGAGATAATCATCAACTAACTGGAGAAACAGCTAGCGCAGCAAATTCAATCAGACCTGTCAACACAGGACCGGCTGAAGAGAGATGGGCTGATAGCAGTAGACTAGTTACAGGGTCAAGTTAAGACACAGCTTTCATCCCAAATGGCATCCTATTCCCTATATAGTGCACTACTTTTAACTAGGGCACTGTAGGTAACAGGGTGCCATTTGGGGGTCACCCAAAGGAAGATCCTAGCTTCACCAACAATATTGCAACACTGGATGAACACAGGAACTAGACACAGCAGTCGGTCATCCAAAAACATCTTATCTGACAGCAGCTGATAACATCTCATTATAGAGCAAAGATTGGGCCTGTGTTTGAACATGAATAGTGAGTCAGCATCAACGCATCTGACGGGCGGACAAACAGATGGCTGTGGCAGGTGTGGAGGACTGGGTGTATGTGTGTGTCTCTATCCTTTTAGATAGGAGACAGGTGTGGGGCATGGGATAATGGTTGATTGAATGTGAACAGAGCAGTGCTGTTGGTTATAAAAGGGCCTTTCACCTCTGCTCTGGTCAAAAGTTACAACATAATGCGGCAAACAAGAACACCCCATGGCTGAGCTACATGACCACAACATTACCATGGCTTCACATCACATCAGTCTCCCTCTCTGTCTCTCTCTGAAACCAAGTCTGAAGTTTACCAGAGAAACAGGCTTTCATGAAAGAACTCAATAGACATGTTTTACTATATGATAGACACAATAATATGAACTGCCATGAACTTTATCTTCCTTTAAGGTTTCTGTTTAGAACCATGAACAATCTTCCTTTGTCGTGACTCATTTCTGATCTGCTTACCCACACAGTCAGAGAGTTGTGTTCTCTGACAATATAAATGACTTCCATCTCCTCCGTCTACCAACCAGCAGAAGAAACACTGGCTGTCTCACATCTTTTCTTTCCTGTTCTGGTTGTTCTAGTTTGGTACTGTCGTCAACGGTGACAGTGCTGTCTGGTCTGGCGCCATGGCAACACACAGGACGTGGTTTCCTCAGACTGATGATACAGCACCACCATAAACCTCAGATACCGGAAGCTACATGGCTCTTCAGGTACTAATTGTCTTTATACAGGGTTCTGAGTTTGCTTCCAACCTGTAGAGAATATAACGAAGATTGACCACTCAAACGGTAGTCTGGACAGTCCGATACAAAGGTAAGGCATCCCCTATGGACCAAAGCATCTCTAGCAAGCATCATGGTAAGACTTACACCATGGCCTAACCTACTGTGCTCTCTACTGGGTCTGGAATCTCTGCACAGCTATGCCAGCAAACCACAGGCCTCTTGACACACACACACACACACACAGTGTAGAAGCTCAACTTAGCTGTGTTAGTTCTGAACGATTACAAAGGAGGAGCATACAGAGCCTGAAGCTCAGAGACAAAGCATCGCTCATAACAGAGAATCAATTCACTTACTCACACACACAAGGCCCCACTCTCATAATTACATGTAGTAGCCGGATGCAGTTCTCATCCCTGTCATCAGAAGTCCTTTTTCCAGGTTTGTTCACAGGGGTTTTTTCTGGCTGTTGAAGACCTCACAGCCTCCTCACCATTAAACGGATGTATTAAACTGCTGTATTCACTCTCTTTCTCTAGTAGAGGGAGAACCAGTCAGACAGCCTGGGTTAACAGAAGGGTCTTAAATGGGGGGCCTCAAAGTTTAATAACAAAACACACCATTACACAAATCAATGAGTAATATAACTCACATGATTTGAGGTTTATATGAGTAACACAACAGCCTGGGAGGAAAGCTTTGAGCTAGGGCGATAAATCAATAATTAATTAGAGGTAATTACTTCCCTCAATAACGATATAAAAACATTTAGATTCATTTTCGATAATGTCGATATAGAATAATTAGGTACAGCAGTCCATTTCACCTCTGACGCTGCAGGAATGTGCGGAGAAGTGACAATATGCACGTGGAGAGGTAGACGCCCACTAAAAACCACGTAGCACCTCGAGTGATGGAGAAGCCACTATTAACCACGAAATGAGTGATGTAGGCGGAAACAGTGGCAGTGAGCCATGGAGAAGGAGCAGCTTCCAATGAAGAAATATTCATGAAAATGATTAAACTGTTTCAGTAATTTGGAAGTGGTAACCTGCTGGTTACTGGCCCAACGCTCTAACCACTAGGCTATCTGCTGGTTACCGGCCCAGCGCTCTAACCACTAGGCCACCTGCTGGTTACCGGCCCAGCGCTCTAACCACTAGGCTACCTGCTGGTTACCGGCCCAGCGCTCTAACCACTAGGCCACCTGCTGGTTACCGGCCCAGCGCTCTAACCACTAGGCCACCTGCTGGTTACCGGCCCAGCGCTCTAACCACTAGGCTACCTGCTGGTTACCGGCCCAGCGCTCTAACCACTAGGCTACCTGCTGGTTACCGGCCCAGCGCTCTAACCACTAGGCTACCTGCTGGTTACCGGCCCAGCGCTCTAACCACTAGGCTACCTGCTGGTTACCGGCCCAGCGCTCTAACCACTAGGCTACCTGCTGGTTACCGGCCCAGCGCTCTAACCACTAGGCTACCTGCTGGTTACCGGCCCAGCGCTCTAACCACTAGGCTACCTGCTGGTTACCGGCCCAGCGCTCTAACCACTAGGCTACCTGCTGGTTACCGGCCCAGCGCTCTAACCACTAGGCTACCTGCTGGTTACCGGCCCAGCGCTCTAACCACTAGGCTACCTGCTGGTTACCGGCCCAGCGCTCTAACCACTAGGCCACCTGCTGGTTACCGGCCCAGCGCTCTAACCACTAGGCCACCTGCTGGTTACCGGCCCAGCGCTCTAACCACTAGGCTACCTGCTGGTTACCGGCCCAGCGCTCTAACCACTAGGCTACCTGCTGGTTACCGGCCCAGCGCTCTAACCACTAGGCTACCTGCTGGTTACTGGCCCAGCGCTCTAACCACTAGGCTACCTGCTGGTTACTGGCCCAGCGCTCTAACCACTAGGCTACCTGCTGGTTACCGGCCCAGCGCTCTAACCACTAGGCCACCTGCTGGTTACCGGCCCAGCGCTCTAACCACTAGGCCACCTGCTGGTTACCGGCCCAGCGCTCTAACCACTAGGCCAACTGCTGGTTACTGGCCCAGCGCTCTAACCACTAGGCCACCTGCTGGTTACTGGCCCAGCGCTCTAACCACTAGGCCACCTGCTGGTTACTGGCCCAGCGCTCTAACCACTAGGCTACCTGCTGGTTACTGGCCCAGCGCTCTAACCACTAGGCTACCTGCTGGTTACTGGCCCAGCGCTCTAACCACTAGGCTACGGTTTGTTCAGGCATTAGGCATTCTTGAGTCTGAAGCAGATATGAACCTTTTAAACATTATTTGATTAATATCGTGATAACTATCGTTATCGAATGAAAAAAATCTATAGATATCCTGATAATTGATTTGCCATATCACCCAGCCCTACTTTGAGCCATAAGGTATTGATCTTCACAAACTATGTTGGCAGTCAGCCAAGCGTGTGTGTGTGTGTGTGTGTATGTGTGTGTGTCACTGAGGAAACAACCCAGAGCAGCAAAGAGCTCTGTGAGATGATATCAAGATCACCCAAGGGCTTGTGAGTACTAGTTATGGTGACCCAAATCAGGATCTCCATGGTAACAGGTTAGACAGTGTGGCAAATCTGTGTCGCCTTGGCAATAGAAGACAAGACAGGACTAAGAGGAGGTGGGGAAAGCGGGGGTCTGAATCAAGTTCAACTTCACTGCAACACATTGAAATCCATGGCTACCACTAAGACTCCTTGTGCTATTATGGAAATGCATTTGACAGAGATTCTCCCGTACCCTTGTATACTTTTAGCCAGTAGTTCTGAATGTAGCCCTCACGGGCCAAAAATGGTCCCTGAAAACTGTGTACTACGTCACATACTATAATATGTGCACTACGTCACCCCCCCTGCTCTCCCTCTGCCTGCCTCTTGCTAGCTGTCACTCAAATGGTGAGGGCCTGAAGCTCATTGGTTGAACACAAATTGCAAGGGGACTGGTCCACGTGGGTAAAAATGTAGGGGGGGGGGGGGGGGGGGGTGGCACAGCTTCAAGAAAAACAGTTGCTTTCAAACTAAGGATTTCATGGCCAATTGAGGTAAGACAGTAATTCTGCTCATAGATTATGCATGTTTATAAACTGGGTGGTTCGAGCCCTGAATGCTGATTGGCTAACTCTATGGCCCTTCCATATACCAATGACGTGTTATATGAGACTGTATACCGCGGGTATGACAAAACATTTATTTTTACTGCTCTAATTACGTTGCTAACCAGTTTATAATAGCAATAAGGCACCTCGGGGGTTTGTGATATATGGCCAATATACCACGGCTAAGGGCTGTATCCAGGCACTCCGTGTTGTGTGTAAGAACAGCCCTTAGCCGTGGTATATTGCCCATATACCACAAACCCGAGGTGCATTATTGCTTAAATGAACACATTGATACATCCAGCCCAAAGGGTTTTTAAAATACTTAGTCGTCGCCAAAGCTGTCTTTAATACAATGTTGTAACAATGCTGTAACTGCTATAACTGCAGTTATAAAAAGTGTAGTTACATAAGGATAAGGGCAACTCAAATGGCACTACACCCAGATCAATGGAGAAGAACAGTCGATTACAAATGATGACACCCACGATTATGTGATGAGAGCCGTTTTGAAATCTCACATTGAACAGGGCTATACCCATAGAGTACTACTTTTGACCAGAGCTTGATAGGCCCTGGTCAAAAGTAGTGCACTAAATACGTACTGTAATAGGGTACAATTTGGGACGCTGCCTAAAACTAACACCAAGGTTATATAGTTATATTATAGACAGACTGAGGTGGAGGTTATATTATAGACAGACTGAGGTGGAGGTTATATAGATAGTTAGACATCAGACTGAGGTGGAGGTTATATTATAGACAGACTGAGGTGGAGGTTATATTATAGACAGACTGAGGTGGAGGTTATATAGATAGTTAGACATCAGACTGAGGTGGAGGTTATATTATAGACAGACTGAGGTGGAGGTTATATTATAGACAGACTGAGGTGGAGGTTATATAGATAGTTAGACATCAGACTGAGGTGGAGGTTATATTATAGACAGACTGAGGTGGAGGTTATATAGATAGTTAGACATCAGACTGAGGTGGAGGTTATATTATAGACAGACTGAGGTGGAGGTTATATTATAGACAGACTGAGGTGGAGGTTATATTATAGACAGACTGAGGTGGAGGTTATATAGATAGTTAGACATCAGACTGAGGTTATATAGATAGTTAGACATCAGACTGAGGTGGAGGTTATATAGATAGTCAGACATCAGACTGAGGTTATATAGATAGTTAGACATCAGACTGAGGTGGAGGTTATATAGATAGTCAGACATCAGACTGAGGTTATATAGATAGTTAGACATCAGACTGAGGTTATATAGATAGTCAGACATCAGACTGAGGTTATATAGATAGTCAGACATCAGACTGAGGTTATATAGATAGTTAGACATCAGACTGAGGTGGAGGTTATATAGATAGTCAGACATCAGACTGAGGTGGAGGTTATATAGATAGTTAGACATCAGACTGAGGTGGAGGTTATATAGATAGTTAGACATCAGACTGAGGTGGAGGTTATATAGATAGTTAGACATCAGACTGAGGTTATATAGATAGTCAGACATCAGACTGAGGTTATATAGATAGTTAGACATCAGACTGAGGTTATATAGATAGTTAGACATCAGACTGAGGTTATATAGATAGTTAGACATCAGACTGAGGTTATATAGATAGTTAGACATCAGACTGAGGTTATATAGATAGTTAGACATCAGACTGAGGTTATATAGATAGTCAGACATCAGACTGAGGTTATATAGATAGTCAGACATCAGACTGAGGTTATATAGATAGTCAGACATCAGACTGAGGTTATATAGATAGTCAGACATCAGACTGAGGTTATATAGATAGTCAGACATCAGACTGAGGTTATATAGATAGTCAGACATCAGACTGAGGTTATATAGATAGTTAGACATCAGACTGAGGTTATATAGATAGTTAGACATCAGACTGAGGTTATATAGATAGTTAGACATCAGACTGAGGTTATATAGATAGTCAGACATCAGACTGAGGTTATATAGATAGTCAGACATCAGACTGAGGTTATATAGATAGTTAGACATCAGACTGAGGTTATATAGATAGTTAGACATCAGACTGAGGTTATATAGATAGTTAGACATCAGACTGAGGTTATATAGATAGTTAGACATCAGACTGAGGTTATATAGATAGTTAGACATCAGACTGAGGTTATATAGATAGTTAGACATCAGACTGAGGTTATATAGATAGTTAGACATCAGACTGAGGTTATATAGATAGTCAGACATCAGACTGAGGTTATATAGATAGTCAGACATCAGACTGAGGTTATATAGATAGTCAGACATCAGACTGAGGTTATATAGATAGTCAGACATCAGACTGAGGTTATATAGATAGTCAGACATCAGACTGAGGTTATATAGATAGTCAGACATCAGACTGAGGTTATATAGATAGTTAGACATCAGACTGAGGTTATATAGATAGTCAGACATCAGACTGAGGTTATATAGATAGTCAGACATCAGACTGAGGTTATATAGATAGTTAGACATCAGACTGAGGTTATATAGATAGTTAGACATCAGACTGAGGTTATATAGATAGTTAGACATCAGACTGAGGTTATATAGATAGTTAGACATCAGACTGAGGTTATATAGATAGTTAGACATCAGACTGAGGTTATATAGATAGTTAGACATCAGACTGAGGTTATATAGATAGTTAGACATCAGACTGAGGTTATATAGATAGTTAGACATCAGACTGAGGTTATATAGATAGTTAGACATCAGACTGAGGTTATATAGATAGTTAGACATCAGACTGAGGTTATATAGATAGTTAGACATCAGACTGAGGTTATATAGATAGTTAGACATCAGACTGAGGTTATATAGATAGTTAGACATCAGACTGAGGTTATATAGATAGTCAGACATCAGACTGAGGTTATATAGATAGTCAGACATCAGACTGAGGTTATATAGATAGTTAGACATCAGACTGAGGTTATATAGATAGTTAGACATCAGACTGAGGTTATATAGATAGTTAGACATCAGACTGAGGTTATATAGATAGTCAGACATCAGACTGAGGTTATATAGATAGTTAGACATCAGACTGAGGTTATATAGATAGTTAGACATCAGACTGAGGTTATATAGATAGTCAGACATCAGACTGAGGTTATATAGATAGTTAGACATCAGACTGAGGTTATATAGATAGTCAGACATCAGACTGAGGTTATATAGATAGTTAGACATCAGACTGAGGTTATATAGATAGTTAGACATCAGACTGAGGTTATATAGATAGTTAGACATCAGACTGAGGTTATATAGATAGTTAGACATCAGACTGAGGTTATATAGATAGTTAGACATCAGACTGAGGTTATATAGATAGTTAGACATCAGACTGAGGTTATATAGATAGTCAGACATCAGACTGAGGTTATATAGATAGTTAGACATCAGACTGAGGTTATATAGATAGTCAGACATCAGACTGAGGTTATATAGATAGTTAGACATCAGACTGAGGTAGAGGTTATATAGATAGTTAGACATCAGACTGAGGTTATATAGATAGTCAGACATCAGACTGAGGTTATATAGATAGTTAGACATCAGACTGAGGTTATATAGATAGTCAGACATCAGACTGAGGTTATATAGATAGTTAGACATCAGACTGAGGTTATATAGATATTTAGACATCAGACTGAGGTTATATAGATAGTCACATTTACATTTCACATTTAAGTCATTTAGCAGACGCTCTTATCCAGAGCGACTTACAAATTGGTGCATTCACCTTATGATATCCAGTGGAACAACCACTTTACAATAGTGCATCTAACTCTTTTAAGGGGGGGGGGGGTTAGAAGGACATCAGTCAGACATCAGACTGAGGTTATATAGATAGTCAGACATCAGACTGAGGTTATATAGATAGTCAGACATCAGACTGAGGTTATATAGATAGTTAGACATCAGACTGAGGTTATATAGATAGTTAGACATCAGACTGAGGTTATATAGATAGTTAGACATCAGACTGAGGTTATATAGATAGTCAGACATCAGACTGAGGTTATATAGATAGTCAGACATCAGACTGAAGTTATATAGATAGTCAGACATCAGACTGAGGTTATATAGATAGTCAGACATCAGACTGAGGTTATATAGATAGTCAGACATCAGACTGAGGTTATATAGATAGTCAGACATCAGACTGAAGTTATATAGATAGTTAGACATCAGACTGAGGTTATATAGATAGTTAGACATCAGACTGAGGTTATATAGATAGTTAGACATCAGACTGAGGTTATATAGATAGTTAGACATCAGACTGAGGTTATATAGATAGTTAGACATCAGACTGAAGGTTATATAGATAGTTAGACATCAGACTGAGGTTATATAGATAGTTAGACATCAGACTGAGGTTATATAGATAGTTAGACATCAGACTGAGGTTATATAGATAGTTAGACATCAGACTGAGGTTATATAGATAGTTAGACATCAGACTGAGGTTATATAGATAGTTAGACATCAGACTGAGGTTATATAGATAGTTAGACATCAGACTGAGGTTATATAGATAGTTAGACATCAGACTGAGGTTATATAGATAGTTAGACATCAGACTGAGGTTATATAGATAGTTAGACATCAGACTGAGGTTATATAGATAGTTAGACATCAGACTGAGGTTATATAGATAGTTAGACATCAGACTGAGGTTATATAGATAGTTAGACATCAGACTGAGGTTATATAGATAGTTAGACATCAGACTGAGGTTATATAGATAGTTAGACATCAGACTGAGGTTATATAGATAGTTAGACATCAGACTGAGGTTATATAGATAGTTAGACATCAGACTGAGGTTATATAGATAGTTAGACATCAGACTGAGGTTATATAGATAGTTAGACATCAGACTGAGGTTATATAGATAGTTAGACATCAGACTGAGGTTATATAGATAGTTAGACATCAGACTGAGGTTATATAGATAGTTAGACATCAGACTGAGGTTATATAGATAGTTAGACATCAGACTGAGGTTATATAGATAGTTAGACATCAGACTGAGGTTATATAGATAGTTAGACATCAGACTGAGGTTATATAGATAGTTAGACATCAGACTGAGGTTATATAGATAGTTAGACATCAGACTGAGGTTATATAGATAGTTAGACATCAGACTGAGGTTATATAGATAGTTAGACATCAGACTGAGGTTATATAGATAGTTAGACATCAGACTGAGGTTATATAGATAGTTAGACATCAGACTGAGGTTATATAGATAGTCAGACATCAGACTGAGGTGGAGGTTATATAGATAGTTAGACATCAGACTGAGGTGGAGGTTATATAGATAGTTAGACATCAGACTGAGGTTATATAGATAGTTAGACATCAGACTGAGGTTATATAGATAGTTAGACATCAGACTGAGGTTATATAGATAGTTAGACATCAGACTGAGGTTATATAGATAGTTAGACATCAGACTGAGGTGGAGGTTATATAGATAGTTAGACATCAGACTGAGGTGGAGGTTATATAGATAGTTAGACATCAGACTGAGGTTATATAGATAGTCAGACATCAGACTGAGGTTATATAGATAGTTAGACATCAGACTGAGGTGGAGGTTATATAGATAGTTAGACATCAGACTGAGGTTATATAGATAGTTAGACATCAGACTGAGGTTATATAGATAGTCAGACATCAGACTGAGGTGGAGGTTATATAGATATTTAGACATCAGACTGAGGTGGAGGTTATATAGATAGTTAGACATCAGACTGAGGTTATATAGATAGTTAGACATCAGACTGAGGTTATATAGATAGTTAGACATCAGACTGAGGTTATATAGATAGTTAGACATCAGACTGAGGTTATATAGATAGTCAGACATCAGACTGAGGTGGAGGTTATATAGATAGTTAGACATCAGACTGAGGTTATATAGATAGTCAGACATCAGACTGAGGTGGAGGTTATATAGATAGTTAGACATCAGACTGAGGTTATATAGATAGTCAGACATCAGACTGAGGTGGAGGTTATATAGATAGTTAGACATCAGACTGAGGTTATATAGATAGTTAGACATCAGACTGAGGTTATATAGATAGTTAGACATCAGACTGAGGTGGAGGTTATATAGATAGTTAGACATCAGACTGAGGTGGAGGTTATATAGATAGTTAGACATCAGACTGAGGTGGAGGTTATATAGATAGTTAGACATCAGACTGAGGTTATATAGATAGTTAGACATCAGACTGAGGTTATATAGATAGTTAGACATCAGACTGAGGTTATATAGATAGTTAGACATCAGACTGAGGTTATATAGATAGTTAGACATCAGACTGAGGTTATATAGATAGTCAGACATCAGACTGAGGTTATATAGATAGTTAGACATCAGACTGAGGTTATATAGATAGTTAGACATCAGACTGAGGTTATATAGATAGTTAGACATCAGACTGAGGTGGAGGTTATATAGATAGTTAGACATCAGACTGAGGTTATATAGATAGTTAGACATCAGACTGAGGTTATATAGATAGTTAGACATCAGACTGAGGTTATATAGATAGTTAGACATCAGACTGAGGTTATATAGATAGTTAGACATCAGACTGAGGTTATATAGATAGTTAGACATCAGACTGAGGTTATATAGATAGTCAGACATCAGACTGAGGTTATATAGATAGTCAGACATCAGACTGAGGTTATATAGATAGTTAGACATCAGACTGAGGTTATATAGATAGTTAGACATCAGACTGAGGTTATATAGATAGTTAGACATCAGACTGAGGTAGAGACTAAGGTCCTCCAGTACAGACTGGGGCTGTCTCAAATGGAACCCGATTTCCTATATAGCCAAGTGCACTACTTTTGAGGGCTCTGGTCAAAAGTAGAGCACTATGTAGGGAATAGGGTGGCATTTGTGACGTACACTGGGAGGAGGCAGTATACTCAGGATGAAGGAAGGACACCAAGACATTTCAGGGAAAAAATAACTAGTAAATACCTGTAAAAGAGTAGCCAGAGATTGCCTACTGCTACTGGGTAATGGTTAAAGGTCAGGGTGAGGTTGAAGACATGTAAATCGCTTCGTGATTTTAGTACATAAGGCCATGTTATTGGCCAAAGAAAGAGGAAGGGGAGAAAGTGATGACAGTGAAACAGCCTAACTGTCATCTTAACAGCTCTCTGAGTGTAACATTCTGCCTTCCAGGGTCAATCCATCTTAACAGCTATCTGAGTAGGGTGTCCAATCAAAAACTTGTCTTTTGACCAATGGGTATAATAATAATCCTCGAAATGAATAATCCTGTATAGATAATCCTTTAAGGAAAACCAATGGCCAAACCTCATGTCTCTATCATAATCCGTTCAAAGGTTATTGGAGTTTTTACCACTTGTAGGATGGCCAGAATTAGTGTGACTAAATCAATGGAGGCCAGAGGGGGAAAGAAAGTGGACCTAAAAAATAAACTAAAATTGCATCACATCAATTAGGTTGGATTCTATGTAAGAATTAAGGCTACTAGCTACCTGACAGGCTCACTTTCCTGTTAAACTAGTCATCTTTCTCCTCGAATCCGGAGGACATAAAACATTAGAGGTAAGATGGATATCGATTGAAACATGTAGTGTTTTCATATTTTTACACTTAATTCAGCTTGTGTCATGTTCATTTAGCCTTTTACGACCAGCGGAAACAACGTTGAAGATGAGAACCATGTAATCAGAGCTCTATGCTTATTATCGGATGTATTAGGTTACAAAATCAGACTTTTTAGATATAAAGTTAATAATATGTTACCAGAAAGACTCCACAACATAACAATCATATTTGTCTTGGTAAAATGTATTTTATAACATGAATGTAATCACCAAAGCGTGTTTTCACCCATTCTGGTCAGAGTGGTTAGACACCCTACTCTGAGTGTAACAGTCTGCCTTCCAGGGCCTTACTTCATCTTACTAGAACTAATGAGTGCCGGTCTTTGAGGGTTTTTCCTTTCAAAAGGCTAAACGCTGTTTAATCCCTCAGGCTCACACACACACACACACACACACACACACACACACACAAGATCATTATGACTGTTTGTGGTGAGAAAGGGGTAAGGTATTTCAGGCTCAGCCTCCTTAGAGAGGCGTGAGAGTCCTCTTCTCTTTCCTCTCTGGCCCAGTCCGTCTCTTTCTCCTTTTCTCCCCAGACAAACACACCACAGAAAATGCCTCATTCTTCTCCGCTTGGGTCTCCAGGGAAACCGAGAGATGGAGACGGTCCTCCAAGGTGTTACTGGTCATAATTTCCATGTGGTCAACTTGACACCATTAATAAACACACTCAGTCTCTGTGCGTGTCCAAGCACGACTCCAACACCATCATTAAGTTTGCTGACAACAACAGTGGTAGGCCTGATCACCGACAACGATGAGACAGCCTATAGGGAGGAGGTCAGAGACCTGGCAGTGTGGTGCCAGGACAACAACCTCTCCCTCAACGTGAGCAAGACAAAGAAGCTGATCGTGGACTACAGGAAAAGGAGGGCCGAACACTCCCCCATTCACATCGACGGGGCTGTAGTGAAGCAGGTCGAGAGCTTCCATTTCCTTCATGTCCACATCACCAACAAACTATCATGGTCCAAACACACCAAAACAGTCCTGAAGAGGGCACGACAACGCCTATTCCCCATCAAGAGACTGAAAAGATTTGGCATGGGTCCCCAGATCATCAAAAGTTCTACAGCTGCATCAGAGACCATTCTGACCAGTTGCATCACTACCTGGTATGGTAACTGCTCGGCATCCGACCATAAGGCACTACAGAGGGTAGTGTGTACGGCCCAGTACATCACTGGGACCAAGCTTCCTGCCATCCAGGACCTCTATACCAAGCAGTGTCCAAGGAAGTTCCAAAAAAAATGGTCAAAGACTCCAGCTACCCTAGTCATAGACTGTTCTCCCTGCTACCGCACAGTAAGCGGTACCGGAGCGCCAAGTCTAGGTCCAAAAAGCTCATTAACAGCTTCTACCCTCAAGCTATAAGACCCCTGAACAATTAATAAAATGCCTACCCAGACTATATGCAGCTCTTTGAGGGCTTGCCAAGTCTTGAGAGTCCAGGAGGAGCCGTCTCTTCCTGGCTCTCAGTCCATATTAGACAATGGTTGTGTTCAGTAGGGCACACCCAACCGTAGCAAAAAGTTCAGAAGGCAATACCTCCTCATTTCAAAAAGCACTTTCTCCCTACTGGACACAAACCAGTACCAGCCAAGTCCTGCCTCTCAGTCCATGGCTGATTCCCAAATGACACCATATTCCCTATACACCTGGGTAATCAGCAGCGCACCATGTAGACAATAGGGTGCCATTTGGGACGTAACCCATATTAGACCAGTATCAGCCAGGTCCTGCCAAGTGTCCCATCAAGGAGAAATGCAGGAGGCTAGCAGGCAGCACCTTGAGAGAGACGAGGCCTTTGTGGCCCCCGTCACTAGCAGGCAGCACCTTGAGAGAGACGAGGCCTTTCTGTGGCCCCCGTCACTAGCAGGCAGCACCTTGAGAGAGACGAGGCCTTTCTGTGGCCCCCGTCACTAGCAGGCAGCACCTTGAGAGAGACAAGACCTTTCTGTGGCCCCCGTCACTAGCAGGCAGCACCTTGAGAGACAAGACCTTTGTGGCCCCCGTCACTAGCAGGCAGCACCTTGAGAGAGACAAGACCTTTCTGTGGCCCCCGTCACTAGCAGGCAGCACCTTGAGAGACAAGACCTTTCTGTGGCCCCCGTCACTAGCAGGCAGCACCGTGAGAGAGACGAGGCCTTTCTGTGGCCCCCGTCACTAGCAGGCAGCACCGTGAGAGAGACGAGACCTTTCTGTGGCCCCCGTCACTTGAACCCAGAAGATTAGTGAAGGGTAGCAGTGCATTAGTGGTGGGAGACATGAGCTACATCCCAAATGGCACTGTATTCCCTCCATAGTGCACTACTCCCACATACCACCGTTTCACTTTCCACTCAGTCTCTTAAGGTAGGAACAGAATCTGACCAAAGACAGAATCTGACCGGAGACGATAAACAGAAAGACCAATCATGGTGACCAGACGAGGAAATACTCCTTCCCTAAAGAAGCCGAATGAGTGAATGAGTAATAATACAATTTTGTATCGTCACATACACCGGATAGGTGCAGGGAGAGAGCGAGAAAGGACGGAGAGAGTTTGTCCTGTTCAGATCATGTGATAAGGAAACACTCAAGGCCCTCGTTGAGACCTACTATTTAGGAGACCTTTCGTGTTCGTCACAAATTGCCACACGTTTCCCTACATGACTAGTGTGTCAATTGGTACGTAACCTATAATTCAGGGGAAACACTAGCTACACATCAAGGTGAGGCAGAGAGAGATCGGAATTTTTTATTTTCCATTTGTGTTGCTGTTGCGCAATATATCAGAGGGCAGACCTTGCACTGTCTAACAAAGTTACATGAAGACGTTGCACATGTTTTCCCGAACTGACCAACCCCTACACACCCACGGATGAAATACCACATGAAAAAGTATTTCATAACCAGCAGTATGAGGCTGGTGAGGTGTGTTACAGAGGGATGTAAGGGAGTCTGTATGTTGTATGTTTCTCAGATAAATGTTTTTTTCTGATTAAATGAGTAATACCTGATATTCCGACCTTGTGAAAACCAGCTCTCTGGCTTACAAATGTAGACATTTTGTGCTCATATTCAGAAAGCATCTCAGAGTACTAGTACTGATCTGGGATAATTTAAAACGCTTTTTATATTATATTGAATAAGATGACATGGAGGACCTGATCCTAGATGAGCTTTATGAATGTGGCCCTTATTTCCTATGTTGAGACAATAAGCAGACAGGCGTCTCAAGCTCGATAGGGGACAGGTCGAAAAGCATTAAACATGTATGGTAATTTTGCTAGTTAGCTTGCACTTGCTAGCTAACGTTAATAAGATGAATAAGATGACATGGAGGACCTGATCCTAGATGAGCTTTATGAATGTGGCCCTTATTTCCTTGTTGAGACAATAAGCAGACAGGCGTCTCAAGCTCGATAGGACATGATGGTTATGTGGTCTGTTCAGTTCTCTCTGTAGCCCTTTACTGTACTCACTGCCCCTATCATTCCCTATATTTTACCTTTATTTAACTAGGCAAGTCAGTTAAGAACAAATTCTTATTTTCAATGATGGCCTAGGAACAGTGGGTTCAGGGGCAGAACGTCAGATTTGTACCTTGTCAGCTCGGGGATTTGAACTTGCAACCTTTCGGTTACTAGTCCAACGCTCTAACCACTAGGCTACCCTGCCGCCCCAACTTTTGACCAACGCAGATTTGGTAACTGATAAGTGCCTAAATTGGAACTCAGTGGCTGTACAGTAACACACAGTTAGTTGTGTGTATATATATATATATATATATGACGTCAGAGCTCAGGCTCTTCACTTTACAGTGCTGTATGGGATTCAACTGACAGCTGTTCTAAACGTGTGTACCACGGCAACAAAAAGATGGCCCCATCCCTCCCGCTAATTGAGCTACTTTTACAAATTGGTTTTGTTGTCTAACATGCTGACCAGACCGGACACGTCGCGTGCGTCGCAAAATAAATTTAGAAATCCATGTTATTAAATTATTGCACCCACACTGCTTGCGCGCGCCAACGAGCGTCTGTGAAACCAAGGGCTAAAATAGATGTCGTTCCTATTTCTGAGGCAGATCGCGCTGCAAGTCCTGCATCTCCCATCTCCTCATTGGTTTATAGAAGCAGGTACCCACGTGCCATCTCCTCATTGGTTTATATAAGCAGGTACCCACGTGCCATCTCCTCATTGGTTATACCCACGTGGGTGATAGAAAGACGAACTGTTTTGCCGGTAGTCGTGGTAATATATTAAAGTTTAGATGCGATCACCATATAATTTAAAACGATGAAAAAGCCTGGAAGGAGGAGAGATGACTAGAAACGATTCGGTTGCCCGTTTTATATGTGTGGATTAATTGTCGGAGTAGAGATCCTTGTGCATTTCAGGTAAAATAACAACTCAATGTTTATATCCCAGGACAAATTAGCTAGCAACAGCAAGCTAGCTAAATAGGACAAATTAACGTTAGCTAGCAAGTGCAAGCTAACTAGCAAAATTACCATACATGTTTAATGCTTTTCGACCTGTCCCCAAATTAATGTCATTGGTTCAGAGTTTGTTTCGATATTTTAACCTGCATGTCGTGATCGCGTTTGGTGTGGGGGGCCTCGTTCACATTACGTTATGCCGGATGTCATTCATTTCAATGGGGATGTCCACAACGGAGCAGAATCGCACTGCCCCCTTGCGGTTGAAGGCTCAGTTGTCAGAGTCAGACACTGCACACTTGGAATTTTCCCACACTTTGCGTAGTCTTCAGTACAGACAAAGTCTGTTGAAGAACAGGTAGTGACCAAAACCAAATATTTTCATCTTCTCTGGTTTCTGTGATGGCTTTATGGGATAGCTAGCAACTTGAAAACAATTACCTATTCCTATAAGTGAATACTATTTTAATAGTAATGTTAAATAATACACATTGGCAGTTAAGCCAATTATATTATATGACTGTTGCCTCCCGTTTAAATCTATTGTGATGGTAATGACATTTGTTTTTGATTATATTATTATTATTATGGTGGAGGTTGCTAGTTACAGTGGTATCTTCAACCTAGCCTAGCCTTTAGCTAGCTAATGTAGCTGTTCTGCAAGCTAGCTTGACTAGCTATAAAGTTAGCGTAACAAGTAGAGTTAAAAGTAACTAAACAAAACATGTTTTATTATCTATTACCGGAAACAATATTCTCCGGTCTTTAATGAAAAGGTCATATTTTGCGATCTGCCAAAATAAATGCGATCTCTGACGAGACAGGTTCACCTCCATCTTGCGTTAAAAACACTACACTTGTCCGCTCAGTAGCGGTGCAAGACTCCGTGAAGATGACATAGACCGCAATGAAATATGTCACGATGTGTACGGGGCATGAGAAAGGGGAATGCTGTAAATCGAGAGGAATCTATGTGTTCTGAAAGACGAGATGTTGAGGATTATAATAAATACCGCCTTGATGTCAAACAACAACAAACCTGTGTCTAAATGTGCACTTCATATTTCCATATTGAAAGCCTAACACTATGATTGGATTTTATAACTTAGCAAGTCATGTTGGCAATATAATAAGCTTTCAAAATGATGCCCACCTGACCCAGGTGGTTATTTATCATGGAACGTTTCTGGATTGCCTAAACAACAACAGTATATGTGTAAAGGTGGGGATGCAGGGCTGTGTTCCAAACAAACAACCACAAATGTGTTTGCTTCAGTTCCTCAACAGCAAAGCTAGGAGAGATCAAAAAAGCACCTTATAGTTGAAGGCTCTTTCCTTGAGCCATAAAAGTACATTTAAATTCCGTATGAACTGTGCCCAGTCTGGAGAGGTGTGTGTCCACTTGGAGACACCAGTTAGACCTCACGCTCAAACTCTTGTAATGATTGTTTCTTATTTTGCACCTAAACCAAACTTTCCAAGAATATTCTTATTATGTAACTGAATGTATCCAGAGTATTTTCAGTTTTTCGTCATGGACAAATGCTGTGAAAAGTACAGTCAATGTAAAATGCACATGAAATCAACAGTGTCATGTTTGAATTCAGTCATGTCAGGTGAACATTTGGTCTGATAATTTCCCCAATCCAAAGTGTTCGCTTTCAATTGCTACCATGATCATGCATATGCTTTTTATATTTATTATGTTAAACATTCCAATTTGTCCCTATCCATAGGCCAATTTCCACAAGCATAAAGGGGTTAACAGAATAACTGCCCTGTAGGCATGAGTGTCTGTTTAATGCTTCTATACACAATACAGACGTACAATAAAATAAAATAAAAGACAAAAGCAAGTCTCAGCAAATGTCTAGAACATGACATATGCAGTTTAGGGTAGGATGTAGCCTACATATACAGTACCAGTCAAAGGTTTGGACACACCTACTCATTCAATGGTTTTTCTTCATTTTTTACTACTTTCTACATCGAAATGTAATAGTGAAAACATCACAACTATGAACTAACACATATGGAATCATGTAGTAAACAAAAAAGTGTTACACAAATCAAAATATGAGATTCTTCAAAGTAGCCACCCTTTGCCTTGACAGCTTTGCAGGCTCTTGGCATTCTCTCAACCAGCTTCGTGAGGTAGTAACCAGGAAAGGCATTTAAATTAACAGGTGTGCCTTGTTAATTTTATTTGTGGAATTTCTTTCCTTCTTAATGAGTTTGAACCAATCAGTTGTGACAAGGTAGGGGTACTATACAGAAGATAGCCCTATTTGGTCAAAGACAGAGTCCATATTATGGCAAGAACAGCTAAAATAAGCAAAGATAAACAACAGGCAATCATTACTTTAAGACATGAAGGTCAGTCAATCCGAAAGATTAAGAACTTTGACAATGTAGAAAATAGTCAAAATAAAGAAAAACCCTTGAATGAGTAGGTGTGTCCAAACCTTTGACTGGTACTGTATATTGTTGTTCAAATGTGTTGACAGACAGTGGTTGACCCTGGTTAGCTCTCCAATACATCATATGACTAGGCGTATGCAAATTGCCTACATAAAATGTAATATCTGCGAAATGAATCTAGATAGGAAACTTCGGAAATCCCTTTTACCTTGGCGCTCACACTTAGCCTCTGTTGGGAGAAGTTTCCGTTCTCTTCCGATGTAGCAGTCGCCTCGCTCTCCGCTGCATCCCCATGGCCCGACTTGCTGCCCGGTAACGGGATGCCCTCCGTGACATACTCTTTACGGCACTCCAAGTTGTGCTTCTTCAGTACCTCCGCGGTCTCAGCGTCTACCACGATCAGCTCGAGGCTGCCCACGGTGGCTCGTATCCGGGCAACGACCTGCTGGTGGCTCTCGCCCTCCACGCTGTCCCCGTTAACGAACGTCAGTCGGTCCCCAGCGAAGAGACCGGCGGTGGCGGCAGGAGAGTCTGGTTCTACCAGTCGGATAAACTGTCCGGTCTTCCCTTTCTCACCGTGCAGATGGAAGCCGTAGCCATTCGAACCCTTTCCTAAAATACAACATCTAGGCCGGAGGTTTGACATAATGTTACCGCTGATCAAATATTCTCACAGATAACGTCCAAAAGCTTCACAACAAAGAAAGTAAAAGTGGACAACAAACAATCTCAGAAATGAAACTGACGGACTAACTTCGAACGACCGGTCGCTCTCACAGTTTACTTTCTGTCAAAACAGAACGTATTATTTCACTTGCGTCTCTGGTAAGGTCCTCCTCGAAACTATGTTGCGATCTAGTAACTATTTGTGGAGTGCACGTAGTCAGACACACCCACAAAAGTACTCTTCCTTGTGTGCTCAAATCAACGGGGCTTTGTTTTTTAAGTTGATCTGAAGTTGATGGTGAAGGGTTCTAGTCTGACAGGTGACAAGACCAATCAGTAATCTCCTTTAGGAAAACGCTGTCGTTGAGTTTATCCGACAGCCAATGGACTGCCTTTAAATTTCCCTTTGAACAAAAGTCGTTACCTACCCCAGAGCCATACATGTATTTATTTCTAAATACGTGGCTCTGGCCTAGGCTATTACTTGTCACATATATAGATTCTAGAGACACTGTCATATCCTTTTTCCATAACGTTATTGAGCGAATTAGGAAGGAATGTCGATGTAAAACGCAAAATTCAGTTTTCCGTCAAAATAATAATTATTGCGAGCCAATGTAACATTAAAGGAATTTGCGTATGTCGCAAGAGAAAATATAATTTGCATATATTGAACTCTCCAGTGCCCGGTTTCCCTAAACCATTTTATGCCTAAATTCCATCGCTATCGGGAACCGGGCCCTGATCCTTTTCCACCAATGCTATCTTTGATTGTAAATAAATCCCGTTTGCGCATGTGCATAACTATAGATAAATCTGACAGAGTTAGGGTGATGAAAGTTGGACAGAGGATCTCGAAATCTCTGTGCAAGAAACATGTGGACAAACGTTAAAAAAAACTGGCTTAATGTTATCTTCTTGCGTTTGTGCCGTATTATGAGCCAGATGTTAAGACTACAAATCGTAGAATGGATAATGCAAATAGCTAGGCCTATTTGCGTGATTGACTTTTCAATAGACCTGGGCTGCTGACTAAAATCTGGGTTTATGATTGTAATTAAACTTTGCCATGGTTTGCTTTTGTTTAGAACAAGTAGCCTAGCCCTTGATAGGTCCTACATCTCATTTCAGATAGCCTACAGTAGCAAGATGTAGGTCAAATGTAAGCTGAACGCTTTAGCATCTTGCTTAGTTCAAATTGACAGACTCATTTATTCATCATGAATAGTGTTGTGAATAGCGATGCGATTTAGAGCTAAGAGTGCTCGTGTTGCCCAATCGCCTGTTGAACCTAGGCTAATGCTGGAATTGGCTACTAAGGACGGGGTCGTAATTTCAATCAAATGTTATTAATATGCCATGGATATGAACTGAATTTGTTTGTCAACAACAGCCAGTGTTTTGTTTTTGTTTACATGTAGCCTAATATGACTACTGTTACCATCAATCTAATGTATTCTGATCGGCAATTGCGATAGAGCTGTGACCATGACCACAATTGCTTCCAATTTAATTTAAACATGGTCATTAATTGCATGATAACACAAGGCTACAATAGCAATAGCCTAAATTGAAGTTATAGGCTATTTAAATATCTGTTTGCGGCAGCTCAAGGTAGGGTACAAGTGGCACAATTTGATTTGCAATGACTCCAGTGTAGAGCTCTGCTACCTGACACTTGAAAACTTGCCTCTTATGATTTATTTTTTGACTGTCTGTTTTGCAATTGATGAATGTGTTATGCAATGTGTTTATAGCAGTAAAATCAATATTTTATCAAATAATAAACACACACATATATATATACACACACAACCTTGTACGTGGCTTGAAGACCAGCATCCCAGAGTCGCCTCTTCACCGTTGACGTTGAGACTTGTGTTTTGCGGGTACTATTTAATAAAGCTGCCAGTTGAGGAATTGTGAGGTGTCTGTTTCTCAAACTAGACACTCTAATGTTCTTGTCCTCTTGCTCAGTTGTGCACCGGGGCCTCCCACTCCTCTTTCTATTCTGGTTAGAGCCAGTTTGCGCTGTTCTGTGAAGGGAGTAGTACACAGCGTTGTACGTTTCTTGGCAATTTCTCGCATGGAATAGCCTTCATTTCTCAGAACAAGAATAGACTGACGAGTTTCAGAAGAAAGATCTTTGTTTCTGGCCATTTTGAGCCTGTAATCGAACCCACAAATGCTGATGCTCCAGATACTCAACTAGTCTAAAGAAGGCCCGTTTTATTGCTTCTTTAATCAGGACAAGTTTTCAGCTGTGCTAACATAATTGCAAAAGGGTTTTCTAATGATTAATTAGCCTTTTAAAAGGATAAACTTGGATTAGCTAACACAACGTCCCATTGGAACACAGGAGTGATGGTTGATGATAATGGGCCTCTGTACGCCTACGTAGATATTTCATAAAACATCAGCCGTTTCTAGCTACAATAGCCATTTACAACTTTAACAATGTCTACACTGTATTTCTGATCAATTTGATGTTATTTTAATGGACAAAAAAATTGCTTTTCTTTCAAAAAACAAGGACATTTCTAAGTGGCTCCAAACTTTTGAACGATAGTGTATATATATGAGGGGTCCTCATATTCAAAGTCAAATAGCTAAATGATCCGTAGAATGACCATCTTAAAACAATTCTATATGTTAGCTAAAACCACCTCTACCAAGGAATTTATCTAATGCGCTCTAGTGCGCCTAAAGTCGATTTAAACGCTTTTCCAGTGCGTTTGTCGCCATTATTTCTTATGTGTATCAGTTCTAGCATGTAAATATTTTTTTTTTTATGGAAAAGGGGTTTATAGCTAGGCTATTTATGTGAATTCAAAGCATAGAGATCCTATTAAATTACTAGAAAGGCTATGTCACAAACCGTTTAAGATCCAGGTTGGGAAGGAAATTGCAGCCATATTGGTCAGGGAGAAATCCAAACCAGTCTAATTGGAATGAATAGCAGTAGAGGCATTATCCTGATTTTAATGCATGTGATATATCAGAAATTGTGTAATAGAATTATTGTCAAAATATTGTCATGTAAGCCTAATTATAAATACAGTTTATGGAGGTTGTATACTGTATAAATAGCCTCTAAAATATGTATATATATATATATATATATTTTTTTTTTTTTATATGACACAATATCAGTTGTTGTTGCATATACAACTTGTTTAAGTCCTATAATAAAACGGCTGGGTCTAATCCTGAATGCTGATTGGTTAAACCACATTCCAGCCGGTGTATATTACACAAGTTACCAATGGTTAAATCAATGGTGTTAAAATGCCTATTTACTCTGTTCCATCTGACTGCGCAATCCACTGTCTCATCAGCCCAGCCAGGCAATTTATAAACTTGATCTCCATTATAAAAAGCATTTAGACAATATCTCATATTTCTTTTAGACTAACATTTCGTTTTCAACAGCAGAGATTTGTTTAAACATTGCTGTCTGTCTCTCCGACATTTGCAACATTGTTTCAGTATTCAAATGAGATCTCCAGCTGTCCCATAGTAATGAACGTGTCGGAACGAGACAGACAGGCAGGCAGCGTTTCTCAGCTAGTCTAAATCATGAATCAGCTGGCATCATTTTTATGGAAATATACAAAGAATTGTCAATTGAAAAAAGGTCAAACGAAATGAAGTGCCACAAGTTTGCAGTCTTTGCAGCTTCAGTTTGAAGTGATTGTGTTAGCTGTGTTGTTGGCTAACTCCTCTGAACAAAATTGTCCTGATGAGTGAGCACATTTTCTATGACAGGCAAAATCGCGCCTCATTAGCTATTTGTTATGGATGTATCCAAAGAAATGTCACTAGAAAACAGCTTAAACAAATGCAAATGCACCTACTTTGTTGTTATTCTGTCTGCACTTTTTGAGGTGACTGTAAGTTAGTTGTAGTTGGCTAGCTAGCAAGCAAGGGATAAGAACGTTGCCAGCCAGTATGGCAATGGAACATTTGGAACGAATTACTTCCACAGATACAGAACAAAAAGACTGAACGACTGGGTTGCGTCTATAGCAACCGAACCGATAGAACAAACAACCAGCCGGCTTGGGTAGCTACCCTAGATTTGTGTCTGGATTATATATTGTGGAAGGATGAAATAGTATTAATAAATTCACCAAAATAACATTTTTTATGAAAATATGTCAATCATTATTTGAATATGTTGGTAATCCATTGTATAGAAGTGATAATGCCCTCGAAGCCGGTGTTTGGAGGATATATTAGCACAGGCCTAACAACACACGTGCCAATATATCCTCCAAACACCGGCTTCTCAGGCCTTATCACTTAATCATCAACTGATTTCAGCCAGTTTATAGCTGTGGATATACTACATTGTTTGAATGTTTAAATATTGGCAGGTAATCTGAAAAATGTATGTAATCATTTGTCTAAAACTGACTAGCTAGCTAACAAACATACAGTGCAGATCAATTCTTCAAAGTCATTATTTTACACAATGTCTTATCACCGCACTGGCACACCATGGTTTACCAACTCCCTGACCTTTATACCATCAGAAGAGGTTCTGACTATTTATTTCACCAGGTAAGTTGACTGAGAATACATTCTCATTTACAGCAACAACCTGGAGAATAGTGACAGGGGAGAGGAGGGGTGATGAATGAGCCAATTAGAAACTGGGGATGATTAAGTGGACATGATGGTATGAGGGCCAGATTGATAATTTAGGCAGGACACCAGGGTTAACACCCCTACTCTTACAATAAGTGCCATGGGATCTTTAATAACCACAGAGAGTCAGGACACCCATTTAACATCCCGTCTGAAAGACAGCACCCTACGCAGGGCAATTTCCCCCAATCACTGCCCTGGGGCATTTGGATATTTTTTTAGACCAGAAGAAAGAGTGTCTCCTACTGGCCCTCCAACACCACTTCTAGCAGCATCTGGTCTCCCATCCAGGGACCAACCCTGCTTATCTTCCGAGGTAAGCCAGCAGTGGGATGCAGGGTGGGATGCTGCTGACCCCTAGAGGTAGTAGGCTACAGCTATGACCGGAAGTTACTTTTTTGTAGGAGGTTAGGAGAATTTACACAGCAGGCTAGGATAATTAACATGGCATGTTAGGAGATTTAAGTTAAGGTTAGGAAAAGGGTTAGCTAAAATGATCTCCTAACCTGCTATGAAAAGTCACTTCCGGTCGTAGCTGTAAGCTACTCCCTCTAGTCACAAACATCACAACAAGGTTTGTGTTCATTCTTGTATTCTAATTTCTAATTCTATGATGCAAAGCTTCTTCATGAATCCTCATCCATAGACAAATGTTAGAAGACACGTTTGATTTTATCCAAACTGAAATAATAAAAAACATTCTTGGTAAAAAATAGGCACACAATAAAATCCTTCTAAGTTCAATGTAACACACAATTCTAAATATAATAACATTACATTCATTGTTTTACTTTTGACGATGATGAAAGGTGTCTTCAGCCTTCCAGCGAATTACAGAACATAAATGATAAGACAAGGCCCTCTGGTGGTGTGTACCAACTATGAACTCTCTCTCTCTCTTGCTCTCTCTCACTCTCTGTTTCTCTCACACACACTATTCACAGTGAAGAGACAGAAAAGTACAAGACGTGTTATAAATTATACTCTTTATGCAGCATAGGTCACTACAACATTTGGCATTCTCACAATAAACTGACTTGGTAAATAACATATTATATTGTGAATAAAATACACAAGTTCATATTCAAATGGGCAACTGGAAATAACTTCAGCAGCAAAATTATGAAAACTTAAACGCCCCTTTTTTTGTGTTGCAGACAGCCACCCACTACAAGTGAATGCAGTCTGGGGACATGGTGGATCCCAGGTTGTGCCAGAAGGTGTTATGGCTTTGTTTGGTGAGATCACATGTCTTATCGAGTTTGGTCAAGCTGAAATGGAGATCTTGAGAAAATGGGCACCTGCCTCCTGGGTTGCATCACTTCCTGTGACCCTTTTTTTTTCTTTTTTCGTTTGTATGTCTCTGGTTTTAACCAGCATGATTTTTAAAGCTAAAAGTAAAAGAACATGAGCTTAAAGTAAAATAACAAATTACAACACTGAAGTAAGAATGTGAACTGAGAACATGCTGGAACTCTGATTTGCAACTTATGTGGAGAAAATCAAGCCTAAGAAAATAAGACCTTGAAGCTGTCCTTTTCAACGTTGTGACACATACATCACACTGCATTGTAGTCATGACTCAAAATGTGATACAATTTTATTTTGACACAGTGTATTTGGCCTAGATTTGGAAATCTATTCATCTTGAGACAGGTCTCCCTTGTGAAAGGGGAAAAACATCTCTATGGAATTTCTGTACTTGTAAAAGATAAATACAAAAACCTCAAAAAGCCAATTCTCACACAAGTCTCCAAAGCTGAACTGCTAATCAGGTCCTTGCTGTGTAGGCCGTAGATGGCCAGCCAGGTCACCCCTGATACAAATCAGTACTTGACATAGGAGATGACATGGAAACCAGGCACTAGGGGCATAGGCTGTTTTTTTATTTCTTTTATTTAACTAGGCAAGTCAGTTAAGAACTAATTATTTTTTACAATGATGGCCTACACCAGCCAAACCCAGACGACACTGGGCCAATTGTGCGCCGCCCTTTGGGACTCTCAATCACAGCCGGTTGTGATACAGCCTGGAATCGAACCAGGGTGTCTGTAGTGATGTCTCTAGCACTGAGATACAGTGCCACTCGGGAGCCCAAAAGCAGGTTTCAGTTACCTTCAAGTAGGTTTCAGTTTTGCTAGGGCATGAAAGGAACAGAATACCCATTGGAGAGAAACACAGGAGAGGACAACAGAATGGTTACCATTTAACTTGGGTCAGGATTGGTTAGTCAATTTAGAATGTGCTGAATCCTAACTTGAGATGAGTATCTAGATATGTGCGTAAAACGTAAATGTTCCCTATCTGTTCTTCTCATCAAAACATGGTTTAGTTCAGAATGGACTGTGCTGCTCACCCTGGCCAGCGTGTCTCATTCGTCTCTCCTGATCACTCACTGTCCATGTCTGCCTGCAGGGGAAAGAGAGATTCACACCATTGGAGAAGAGAAAGGCCAAATATCCAAGTAGGCCAAATATCTCAGTGTCAACGCAGATCAACATAATGCACTTGTACTATCTGAACGTCTTGTTTTTTTTCACTAACTGGAAGGAATAACCAGCATCAGAGAGATGCAACGCTAGGGTTGTGGGTTCGATTCCCACGGGGGACAAGTACAAGAATGTATACACTCAGTACTGTAAGTCGCTCTGGATAAGAGTGTCTGACAAATGACTTAAATGTATGTGTCCAAGTGTTTGTGTGAGGTAGGGTGAACAAGCATACACACGAGTGCTTGGACAGATACATTTAAGTCATTTGTGTGAGGTAGGGGGAACAAGCATACACACGAGTGCTTGGACACATACATTTATTAAGTAATTTGTGTGCAGAGGGAGAAACAGACAATCAGAGGACAAGAAGGGAGGTCACGGGACCACAACTAAGGCTGCATTCATAACAAGTGGGAAACTCTCACAATGCTACTTGTAAACCGGGAGGAACGAGTTGTGTGTGTTCATGTGCTTTGAACTCGTTGAGAACGGCGATTGGCTGATGGCAAACAAGCTGTTTCAACCATAAACTAAAGGTACAGCTATCACGTTCAAAAACGATATCAATAAATCAATGTTTTTAATAAATAATGTTTTGTTGTCGCATTTAACTGTCGGAAATGCTGTATTCCCTGTGTCCTCTGTGTTCTCTGTGTCCCCTGTACCCTGTATCCCCCTGTGTCCCTGTGTCCTCTGTATTCCCTGTGTCCTCTGTATCCTCTGTGTCCTCTGTATCCCCTGTGTCCTCTGTATCCCCTGTGTCCTCTGTGTCCCCTGTGTCCTCTGTATTCCCTGTGTTCCCTGTGTCCTCTGTGTCCTCTGTATTCCCTGTGTCCTCTGTATCCCCTGTGTCCTCTGTTTTCCCTGTGTCCTCTGTATCCCCTGTGTCCTCTGTATTCACTGTGTCCTCTGTATCCCCTGTGTCCTCTGTATCCCCTGTGTCCTCTGTATTCCCTGTGTCCTTTGTATTCCCTGTGTCCTCTGTATCCCCTGTGTCCTCTGTATCTCCCGTGTCCTCTGTATTCACTGTGTCCTCTGTATCCTCTGTGTCCTCTGTGTCCTCTGTATCCCCTGTGTCCTCTGTATCCCCTGTGTCCTCTGTGTCCCCTGTGTCCTCTGTATGCCCTGTGTCCCCTGTATTCCCTGTGTTCCCTGTGTCCTCTGTGTCCTCTGTATTCCCTGTGTCCTCTGTATCCCCTGTGTCCTCTGTTTTCCCTGTGTCCTCTGTATCCCCTGTGTCCTCTGTATTCACTGTGTCCTCTGTATCCCCTGTGTCCTCTGTATCCCCTGTGTCCTCTGTATTCCCTGTGTCCTTTGTATTCCCTGTGTCCTCTGTATCCCCTGTGTCCTCTGTATCTCCTGTGTCCTCTGTATTCACTGTGTCCTCTGTATTCCCTGTGTCCTCTGTATTCCCTGTGTCCTCTGTATCCCCTGTATCCCCTGTGTTCCCTGTGTTCCCTGTGTCCTCTGTACCCCCTGTATTCCCTGTGTCCCCTGTTTCACCTGTATTCCTTGTACCCCCTGTGTCCTCTGTATCCCCTGTGTTCCCTGTGTCCTCTGTAACCTCAGAGATGACGTACAATGGTTCCAAACGTCAACCCCACACATCATGTGCCAGCACTTGGCCTCCAGTATAAAGAACGTGTTGTTTTGTACAGTACTAAGAACACAAAAGGACATATTTCGTTACTTAGTCTCCACCTTGCTAAAAAAAGGGATCATGGGGAGAGGACAATCTCCCCCAAGGCCCAAGGAAGGGGTGACTGACGCACAGACATTGTGGAGACACGTGATTGGTTCCCCATTACTCACACCATCCCTTCACATGGTTCATATTAGATGCACATTCACCTATGGAAACAATGTTCTCTTCTGACCTCCTTGGCCCTATTCTCTTTCTGATATTCTGCATAGCAGCAGGGACATGTTGTTGGGTCTATGGAGATTGCATGGCTGTGTGCTCAATTTTATACACCCGTCAGCAACTAATTTTAAGGGGTGTCCACATACTTCTGTATATAGTGTAATTTCCAACATATCTCGTGTGTCCAGTAGGCTGCGCCTCATTCACAACCTGGAAAAGTTTTTATCTTCAGTAAAAAATAAATAAATAATTACAGACGGGAAAGGTCTGTAACATAGCCAAACACATATTTTTTTAGCCACGGTTTGCGAGGTAGTATTTTGTTGTGGAGAGCCCAGAGCACACGCTGCCCAGCATACTCTCTCTCATTAGGCGCGCTCTGGCATTCGGAAAGAACAACCTTGCAGCAGAATCGAACAGCCTGGACTGAGTGGTAGACGTAACATAGTAAACGTAACTCCAGAGATGTATTGTAACGTTTTGTATTTATTTATTTTATTTTTATTTAACCTTTATTTAACTAGGCAAGTCAGTTAACTTCTTATGGCTGCAGGGGCAGTATTGAGTAGCTTGAATGAAAGGTGCACAGAGGTTCCCAGAGTAAACGGCCTGCTCCTCAGTCATAGTTGCTAATATATGCATATTATTATTAGTATTGGATAGAAAACACTCTGAAGTTTCTAAAACTGTTTGAATTATGTATGTGAGTATAACAGAACTCATATGGCAGGCAAAAGCCAGAAAAAATCCAAACAGGAAGTGGAAATTCTGAGGCTGGTAGATTTTTAACCAAGCTCCCATTGAAATCACAGTGAGATATGGATGAGTTTTCACTTCCTACAGCTTCCGCTAGATGTCAACAGTCTGTAGAACTTTGTCTGATGACTCTACTGTGAAGGGGGGCCGGATGAGAGGATAATTAGTGAGGTCTGCCATGAGGTGACCATTCTTTGACCATGCGCGTTCACATGAGAGGGAGCTCCGTTCCATCGCTCATCTGAAGTCAATGTAATTCTCCGGTTGGAACGTTATTCAAGATTTATGTTAAAAACATTCTAAAGATTGATTCAATACATCGTTTGACATGTTTCTATGGACTGTTACGGAACTTTTGGACATTTCGTCAGGTTTTAGTGAACGCGCTTCCCTGACGTTGGATTTGTATACCAAACACACGACAAAAATAGCTATTTGGACATAAATGATGGACATTACCGAAAAAAACAACAATTTCTTGTGGAAGTGGGAGTCCTGGGAGTGCAAAGGTAAGTGAAGATTTATAATGCTTTTTATGAGTTTTGTTGACTGCACTATTTGGGCGGGTAACTGTATGGCTTCCTTTTGTGGCTGAACGCTGTTTTCAGATGATTGAATATTGTATTTTGCCGTAAAGCTTTTTGAAATCTGACACAGCGGTTGCATTAAGAACAAGTGTATCTTTAATTCTATGTAAAACATGTATCTTTCATCAAAGTTTATGATGAGTATTTCTGTTATTTGACGTGGCTCTCTGCAATTTCTCTGGATATTTTGGAGGCATTTCTGAACATGGCGCCAATGTAAACGGAGGTTTTTGGATATAAATATGAACTTAATCGAACAAGACATATATGTATTGTGTAATATGAAGTCCTATGAGTGTCATCTGATGAAGATCATCAAAGGTTAGTGATTAATTTTATCTCTATTTGTGCTTTTTGTGACTCCTCTCTTTGGCTGGAAAAATGGCTGAATTTTTCTTTGAGTTGGTGGTGACCTAACATAATCGTTTGTGGTGCTTTCGCTGAAAAGCCTATTTGAAATCGGACACTTTGGTGGGATTAACAACAAGATTACCTTTAAAATGGTATGAGATACATGTATGTTTGGCGCCCTGCACTTTCACTGGTTGTTGTCATATCGATCAGTATCAATCCCGTTAACGGGATTGCAGCCATAAGAAGTTTTTAAGAACAAATTCTTATTTACAATGACGGGTTGCTGTCATACCTGGTCCATAGACTGCTTTTCTTTTAAAAACATGTAATTTTGGAATTTGGGTAAACTATCCCTTTAAATAACCTTCTGTCTCATGTGACCATCCCCCCCCCCCCCCCAAAATGAATGTTGTAAAAAATTATAATATAATTAACACCTATCTTTTCCCACTAGCACTGACTTTGCTGATAAATACTTTGTTGAGGGAAATGTACTTGATACGATTGTGATGGGTTGTTGTCTCACCTAGCTATCTTAAAATGAATACACTAATTGTAAGTCACTCTGGATAAGAGCGTCTGCTAAATGACTCAAATGTAAAATAAAATATATTTTTTAAAGTTTATCGTACTAATTTGAGTATCCTGATTTAAGTTTACTATGTTACGTCTAGTCTATGAGACCAGGCTGAATCGAAGCAGCAAGATAGGTGGCAGAATCCTGCAGTTTAACTGGATTTAACAACAGTATGGGGCTCTGTCCTCGAATGAAGAGGAAGCTAATCGATTTATTTTAATCTTCTTGGTTTGGACAGGAGTAGCCTAATATCATGCAAATGAAAGCCAACATTTTTATGTGGACCGTTTACATAGCGGCAACATGTTTACATGCTGATTGATTTTAGTTCAAGATGTCTTCATCTGCGTCTACAACTGTCCCACCTGCGCTGACAGCGGATCAGCTAACGGTCATTGTGGCCTCCGGTGAGTGATGGCAGTCACGAAAACTTAAGTAGGCTGCTGCTAAACCACGAACATATATATTCAGTCTACATAAACCTGTTGCTCTGATCCAGGACTGGCTAACTGTTGATCGTTTAGGTTATGTATGTTTTGCATGTGTTTATAAATACACATTTAAAAGGAATCATGTATAACCTATATGTTTACATTAATGCCAGATATGTTTTACAAAGCTTCTTAGTCACGTCTGTGTTCTTGTTGCCTCATTTCTGTAGTGTCCTGCCTGGTGTTCTTCGTAGTGATTCTCATGCTCCTGGTGGTCTTGTACAGGAAAGACCCTTTCTGCTGCAGGGTGTCGAACTACCAGGCCAACCAGCACTGTACAGTAAGGATATAAGTAGCTCGGTTGGTAGGACATGGCACTTGCAATTCCAGGATAGTCGGTTCGAATCCCGGGACCACCCATACACAAAAATGTATGCAGCATGACTATAAGTTGCTTTGGATAAAAGCTCATTTCTATATTATTGTTATAAACAGGGATAACATATTATAAACGCCTAATGTATATTAATACCCTCTCTGATGCAGGGTCATCCAACACTATACAGGAAGGCTATGCATGTTATACATGTGTATTAACAGGGAGACGTGTTATAAACGCCTAGTGTATATTGTACATATAAAGACCCATGTACAGTAAGGACATAAACACCTTACAAATGTGATATAAACATCTATAGTGTTTACCCTAATCTCATCACTAAGGTCATTTACAAATGGCTATAACGGTATTATACATGTGCTATAACCCCTTATTTTAAGGCTGCAAGGTCAGGCCTTACCTGGGAGCTCATTATCATTACAAACCCGGGTCTCTGGCGTGAAAGGCAAACACCCTCCGCATCGCAACCAATAGGGTTAACCCACTTGGTGGGAATGTAACATGGATCATATAGCGAAGCTCGCTACAATATCATAAACATGTTCACCAGTTGGGAGCCTGATTACAGTAACAGGAGTCTGGTAAACGAGGCTAGAGAAACATCCATAAACCATTATGTAAACACTGAGACAAAACAATATGAACACAGGTACAATAGAGTACTATAAACTCTTTGGAACTTTGTATAAATGTGTAATAATGGATTTCAGTAACCAATAAGAGCGAGATGTGATAAAGGAGAATGATGTGATTATACATTTGCTGTTTTTGTGCTCTAGCATGAAACATTCACAAGTTAGTTCAGGTGAAGAGAGATTCCTGTTTGTTTTTCTGCAGCAAGCAGACCAGACCTTATGGGCCCTGGTCAAAAGTAATGCAGTATACGGGCTATTCTACAGACGTGCTGCAAATTGGGGGTTGGAAATCAATTTAAATTTGTAGCGTATTTCTCCCAAACTTTCAGCACACATCTTCCAACATATCTCAAGTAGACATATACTATTCACACACTTTGTTTTTTATTGCATATTTGAAATATTTACCTGAATTCATTACCACCCCACTAAATTTGTTACTACCAAAACAAAGTGGAAAAGTTGAAATAAAGGGAGAACCGTGTACAGTAGTGATCATTTTGATTAACCTTCTATTACAGATTAGAAATGTTATTGGCATACCAAATTAAGAAAATAGTAAAAGCATGACTTTTAACCAGATTTTCAAAACCTTTACATTTAATTTAGAGAAATATAATCTCTATTATTCTCTGTAAAATGTTCCATGTTGATTGTATGAATCTGAAACTTGTAGATTTAATTAATTATGCATCAAGCTAATTATGTTGTTAGATGTGGAAATTATCCCTTTACCTATCTTTCTTTTGGCAAAATAACAAGCGTTTTGGTGACAAGTGTCAATCATAGAGATAAATAGAGGACTCTAGCTGGATATAACCAATGTTCCCTCTAAACGGCGTGTTTCCGTGGACATGCAGCTCCCCCGCGATTGCAGTGCAGAAGAAATATCAGCCTGCGCAGAGAAGCACGGGATTGAACTTTACTCAACTTTCTAGAGTTTTCCTTTACCTCCAACGTTTTCCTTTACTGTGGGAATTGTGATCAAATCAACGCAATATTAGCCACTTTCAATGTAACATACTGAAACAAAACTAACTATGCAAGAGATGTTGTAGGCAGAACGCAGCAGAGTAGGATTTTATTTAATTGACAGGCACGACTCATGCCTGTACTCTACACAGACTGGTGCGCCATAACCAATCAGAGCTGCAGTAGGCCTATATGCAAATAGACCATTGCCATATGTGGATCTGTGCCATTCACTTTGAACTGGACTGTTTTTACAGCATGAGCGATCGTGAGTAGATGCGTTTATTTTGAGATCAAAGCGAGAGCTAACTTGTGCACGTTAGCGACGTGTGCACATGTGTACATATAATGTACACATGTGCACACGTTGCTAACATATGTACACATGTGCACACGTCGCTAACGTGCACACGTTACGTGACGTGTGTAAAACACCCGTTGAATATGGCCGGTGTCAGTAAACATCTGCAAAAAAGCGAAATGAAATTGAACTAATTCTTATTTACAGTGACGGCCTACACCAGCCAAACCCAGACGACACTGGGACAATTGTGCGCCACCCTATGGGACTCCCAATCACAGCCGGAGGTGATACAGCCTGGATTCAAACCAGGGACTGTAGTGACACCTCTTGTTCTGAGATGCAGTGCCTTAGAACGCTGCACCACTAGGGAGCCCTTAACCTGTTTATCCACTTCTCATTCAGATAAGGAGGTGATGCTGGTAACCACTTTTCAAAATAAAACGCATAATCATTTCCATACCAAATTATGTCTGTCTCAAAATACAACACTGCCCCTTTAAGACAAAAAAAAAGCTCTTTAACTGGCTCGCTTTTCAAAGATGTCTAGAAATGTACACGTTTTGTGTTCTTGTAGGAAGCAATCACTCCCCTATCGCTGACTACAAATGATCTATAACTGGGCTAATAACTCACTAACTAGCAAAGGATATGAACAAACTCACCACCTGGATTCAGTCTTACGTAGCAACATTTGAAATTTTGTTTTTTACATTGGATAAAAGTAGAGTCTCAGAGCTAGAAAATGGTTTATCATACACTGCATTTGAGGAACAATGGGAAAGTAATTCTGCTTTGAAAGTTGATCAACTTGTAAACTCACTTTTGAGAAAATGGCCTTTGAATGTTTTGGTATCTAGTGAAGAGCTCTTCTTTGTCTACACCCATTCAGCATCGCTCACACCCTCTTAATGTAAAGCCCTGCATGTTTTTTTTCAAAAGTCTCATAGAATGTAGGCCTACATTGAACACCACACATTGGCTGCTACTGTAGGCTGAATGATAGAACAGCTATTTCCATGTTAAAATGTTATGGGATGTATTTTCTCCATTGTTTATGATGTTGGGCCACTCTGGTAGACCTACATTATCATCAAATAGCCACAGTAGCCTACTTGACCACTGTTAAAACTGTAACTTAAAGTGGGTACAGCCTCAATGTTCACTGTAAATGCGTGCTGGAAGTTGCACAGAATTTTCACAACGTTCAAGTTTGCGCTCAGCAGACCTGAAATTTGTTCAATGACGAAAAAAATTAGAGGGAACATTGGATATAACTCGTTTTAGTATAGAGATTGCCAATGTGGGCATCCACTATTTAAAAGTAGTCAACTGGATGGGGATTCCTATGGGTTGGGAGTGATCAGCCAATGATCAGAGAGCATTGTCTACTTCAAATTGGGATGCCTATGGTTTGTAAACCAAAAACTAAGGCACTATCCAGGAGCCAAGACCAAGATTTATGCCAGGACATTGGTCCCAAGATCCAGACCCAGTGAGTTGGGATATGACAAGTAAAAACATTTGTTTATGTGGTCTCAGGACCACTAGATCAAGAGTCTATGGGCCCTTTCTTCAATTGTAAGAAACTCAAGTAAACTGGAGCACAGTACAGTAGAGCACAGTCCTATAGTGTACAGTACAGCAGAGTACAGTGCAGTACAGTCCTTTAGAGTACAGTAGATTAGGGTACATCACAGTACAGTAGAGCACAGTCGTATAGTGTACAGTACAGCAGAGTACAGTGCAGTACAGTCCTTTAGAGTACAGTAGATTAGGGTACATCACAGTACAGTAGAGCACAGTCCTATAGTGTACAGTACAGTAGAGTAGATTATTTATTTATTTTATTTATCTAGGCAAGTCAGTTAAGAACAAATTCTTATTTACAATGACAGCCTACCCCAGCCAAACCCTAGTGGCTGCAGTGGCTGTTTTAAAAGGTTTACGTGAATAATATTTCCCTGTGCAACTCTGTTTTCTGTATTTGGTATGATACAGAGCTGCGAGAGCAAGCAGTGCACAGCTCAGTTGATAAGGTTAAGTTTATTACCCCCTGCTTTTTGTATCCATATTTTTCTCCCCTATTGAGAATGCAACCACAGATAAACTCTCCTTTGATCTTGTCACGTTCCTGACCTGTTTTCTGTTGTTTTGTATGTGTTTAGTTGGTCAGGACGTGAGCTGGGTGGGAATTCTATGTTGTGTGTCTAGTTTGTCTGTTTCTATGTCCAGCCTAATATGGTTCTCAATCAGAGGCAGACGGTAATCGTTGTCCCTGATTGTGAATCATATATACAGTGGGGAGAACAAGTATTTGATACACTGCCGATTTTGCAGGTTTTCCTACTTACAAAGCATGTAGAGGTCTGTAATTTTTATCATAGGTACACTTCAACTGTGAGAGACGGAATCTAAAACAAAAATCCAGAAAATCACATTGTATGATTTTTAACTAATTCCTTTGCATTTTATTGCATGACATAAGTATTTGATACATCAGAAAAGCAGAACTTAATATTTGGTACAGAAACCTTTGTTTGCAATTACAGAGATCATACGTTTCCTGTAGTTCTTGACCAGGTTTGCACACACTGCAGCAGGGATTTTGGCCCACTCCTCCATACAGACCTTCTCCAGATCCTTCAGGTTTCGGGGCTGTCGCTGGGCAATACGGAATTTCAGCTCCCTCCAAAGATTTTCTATTGGATTCAGGTCTGGAGACTGGCTAGACCACTCCAGGAACTTGAGATGCTTCTTACGGAGCCACTCCTTAGTTGCCCTGGCTGTGTGTTTCGGGTCGTTGTCATGCTGGAAGACCCAGCCACGACCCATCTTCAATGCTCTTACTTAAGGAAGGAGGTTGTTGGCCAAGATCTCGCGATACATGGCCCCATCCATCCTCCCCTCAATACGGTGCAGTCGTCCTGTCCCCTTTGCAGAAAAGCAGCCCCAAAGAATGATGTTTCCACCTCCATGCTTCACGTTTGGGATGGGTTCTTGGGGTTGTACTCATCCTTCTTCTTCCTCCAAACACAGCGAGTGGAGTTTAGACCAAAAAGTTATATTTTTGTCTCATCAGACCACATGACCTTCTCCCATTCCTCCTCTGGATCATCCAGATGGTCATTGGCAAACTTCAGACGGGCCTGGACATGCGCTGGCTTGAGCAGGGGGACCTTGCGTGCGCTGCAGGATTTTAATCCATGACGGCGTAGTGTGTTACTAATGGTTTTCTTTGAGACTGTGGTCCCAGCTCTCTTCAGGTCATTGACCAGGTCCTGCCGTGTAGTTCTGGGCTGATCCCTCACCTTCCTCATGATCATTGATGCCCCACGAGGTGATATCTTGCATGGAGCCCCAGACCGAGGGTGATTGACCGTCATCTGAACTTCTTCCATTTTCTAATAATTGCGCCAACAGTTGTTGCCTTCTCACCAAGCTGCTTGCCTATTGTCCTGTAGCCCATCCCAGCCTTGTGCAGGTCTACAATTTTATCCCTGATGTCCTTACACAGCTCTCTGGTCTTGGCCATTGTGGAGAGGTTGGAGTCTGTTTGATTGAGCGTGTGGACAGGTGTCTTTTATACAGGTAACGAGTTCAAACAGGTGCAGTTAATACAGGTAATGAGTGGAGAACAGGAGGGCTTCTTAAAGAAAAACTAACAGGTCTGTGAGAGCCGGAATTCTTACTGGTTGGTAGGTGTTCAAATACTTATGTCATGCAATAAAATGCAAATTAATTACTTAAAAATCATACAATGTGATTTTCTGGATTTTTGTTTTAGATTCCGTCTCTCACAGTTGAAGTGTACCTATGATAAAAATGACAGACCTCTACATGCTTTGTAAGTAGGAAAACCTGCAAAATCGGCAGTGTATCAAATACTTGTTCTCCCCACTGTAGGAGGCTTGTTTTGTGTTGGGATTTTGTGGGTGTTTGTTTCCTGTCTCTGTGATTGTCTGCACCAGATAGGTCTGTCTCGGTTTTTGCACATTTGTTATTTTGTATTGTTGTTTGTAGTGTTTTACTTGTTCTTTATTAAACATGTTTAACACTAGCCGCGCTGCACTTTGGTCCTCTCCTTCACCCCTGGAAGAAAACCGTTACAGAAACACCCACCAAACCCGGACCAAGCAGCGTGGCAACAGGCAACGGCGGCAGCAGCAGCAGCAGCGGGAGCTAGCAAGGCAGAGTGGCTGGAAGCCCGAGAGGCTCCCCAAAAAATTTCTTGGGGGGGGCACACGGGGAGTATGGCTGGATCAAGTGGGAGATTTGAGCCAGTTCCCCGTGCATACCAGAAGGAGCAGTGGGCTAAATTGAGGTACGAGTCGGAGAATGTGGAGGAGTTATTGGACAGATTGGAGGAAAGTGAAAGGATGGGAGATTATGAGACATTTGATGAGTTGTTGGTGATATTGGGGGAGAGCGAAGAGAGAGAGATGTTGGTTTGGCGTAGCATACACGGTACTCGCCCTGAGGTGTGTGATTACCGTGGAGAGCGGGAGTACGGGCAGACACCGTGTTATGCGGTAGAGCGCACGGTGTCTCCTGTACGTGTGCATAGCCCGGTGCGGGTTATTCCACCTCCCCGCACTGGTAGGGCTAGATTGAGCATTGAGCCAAGTGCCATGAAGCCGGCTCTACATATCTGGCCACCAGTACGTCTCCTTGGGCCGGCTTACATGGCACCAGCCTTACGCATGGTGTCCCCGGTTCGCCTACATAGCCCGGTGCGGGTTATTCCACCTCCCCGCACTGGTCGGGCGACGGGGAGTATTCAACCAGGTAAGGTTGGGCAGGCTCAATGCTCAAGGGAGCCAGTACGCCTGCACGGTCCGGTATTTCCGGCGCTACCTCCCCGCCCCAGCCCAGTACCACCAGTGCCTACACCACGCACCAGGCTTCCAGTGCGTTTCCAGAGCCCTGTTCCTCCTCCACGCACTCTTCCTATGGTGCGTGTCTCCAGCTCAGTGCCTCCAGTTCCGGCACCACGCACAAAGCCTCCTGTGCGTCTCCAGAGCCCTGTACGCACTGTTCCTTCTCCCCGCACTCGCCCTGAGGTGCGTGCCCTCAGCCCGGTACCTCCAGTTCCGGTACCACGCACCAGGCCTATAGTGCGCCTCGAGAGTCCAGTGTGCCCTGTTCCTTCTCCCCGCACTCGCCCTGAGGTGCGTGCCCTCAGCCCGGTACCTCCAGTTCCGGTACCACGCACCAGGCCTATAGTGCGCCTCGAGAGTCCAGTGTGCCCTGTTCCTGCTCCCCGCACTCGCCCTGAGGTGCGTGCCCTCAGCCCGGTACCTCCAGTTCCGGCACCACGCATCAGGCCTATAGTGCGTCTCAGCCGGCCAGAGTCTGCCGTCTGCCCAGCGGTGCCTGAACTGCCCGTCTGCCCAGCGGCGCCTGAACTGCCCGTCTGCTCAACGCCGTCTGAACTGCCCGTCTGCCCAACGCCGTCTGAACTGTCCGTCTGCCCAACGCCGTCTGAGCCGGCCGTCTGCCAAGCGCCATCTGAGCCATCCGTCTCCCCAGCGCCATCTGAGCCATCCGTCTCCCCAGCGCCATCTGAGCCATCCGTCTCCCCAGCGCCATCTGAGCCATCCGTCTCCCCAGCGCCGTCTGAGCCATCCGTCTCCCCAGCGCCGTCTGAGCCATCCGTCTCCCCAGCGCCGTCTGAGCCATCCGTCTGTCCCGAGCCGTTAGAGCCGCCCGTCTGTCCCGAGCCGTTCGTCAGTCAGGAGCCGCTAGAGCCATTCGTCAGTCAGGATCTGCCAGGGCCGCCAACCAGACAGGATCTGCCAGAGCCGCCAACCAGACAGGATCTGCCAGAGCCGCCAACCAGACAGGATCTGCCGGAGCTGTCAGCCAGCCATGAGCGTCCAGAGCCGCCAGCCAGTCATGAGCTGCCCTACAGTCATGAGCTGCCCTACAGCCATGAGCTGCCCTACAGCCATGAGCTGCCCTACAGCCATGAGCTGCCCTACAGCCATGAGCTGCCCTACAGCCATGAGCTGCCCTACAGTCAGGAGCTGCCCTACAGTCAGGAGCTGCCCTACAGTCAGGAGCTGCCCTACAGTCCGGAGCTGCCCTACAGTCCGGAGCTGCCCTACAGTCCGGAGCTGCCCTACAGTCCGGAGCTGCCCTACAGTCCGGAGCTGCCACTCAGTCCGGAGCTGCCACTCAGTCCGGAGCTGCCACTCAGTCCGGAGCTGCCACTCGTCCTGAGCTACTTCTCTGTCCTGAGCTACCTCTCTGTCCTGAGCTACCTCTCTGTCCTGAGCTACCTCTCTGTCCTGAGCTACCTCTCTGTCCTGAGCTACCTCCAAAATCATGTGGGGGCCTTGGGGAGGATTCTTAGGCCAAGGTCGTGGGCGAGGGTCGCCACTCAAAGGACGCTAAGGAGGGGGACAAAGACAGTGGTGGAGTGGTGTCCTCGTCCTGCGCCGGAGCCGCCACCGCAGACAGATGCCCACCCAGACCCTCCCCTTGAGTTTTAGGGGTGCGCCCGGAGTTCGCACCTTGAGGGGGGGGTTCTGTCACGTTCCTGACCTGTTTTCTGTTGTTTTGTATGTGTTTAGTTGGTCAGGACGTGAGCTGGGTGGGAATTCTATGTTGTGTGTCTAGTTTGTCTGTTTCTATGTCCAGCCTAATATGGTTCTCAATCAGAGGCAGATGGTAATCGTTGTCCCTGATTGAGAATCATATATAGGAGGCTTGTTTTGTGTTGGGATTTTGTGGGTGTTTGTTTGCTGTCTCTGTGATTGTCTGCACCAGATAGGTCTGTCTCGGTTTTTGCACATTTGTTATTTTGTATTGTTTGTAGTGTTTTACTTGTTCTTTATTAAACATGTTTAACACTAGCCGCGCTGCACTTTGGTCCTCTCCTTCACCCCTGGAAGAAAACCGTTACAGATCTTTTGGTTGGTTGTATCAAAAACATTGTTATTCTTCTGTTAATATACGGCAGTTTTTTATTCAACCATATGTAACAGTTTTAACTTTACGTCCGTCCCCTCGCCCATACCCGGGCTCGAACCAGGGACCCTCTGCACACATCAACAACAGTCACCCACGAAGCATCGTTACCCATCGCTCCACAAAATCCGCGGCCCTTGCAGAGCAAGGGGAACCATTACTTCAAGGTCTCAGAGCGAGTGACGTCACCGATTGAAAGGCTATTAGCGCGCACCACCGCTAACTAGCTAGCCATTTCACATCCGTTACACATAGGCTACTCATCTGAGAACCTTTCATGACTGTTTTTCCTTTGCATCACATGCTAGTCAGTTGCAGTGAAGGCCATCCTCCAGCCCCGTTTGCCTCCCACTCCTTTCCTTCCACTCATTCAAGCCAAACATGTTCAATATTAACATTGAAAATATCAACACTGTTGCTTTGTTAAACCAGTATTAGTTGATTATATTACAAATTATGCTGTGATATTATGGAGGCTGCCAGGGGATTGTGTGTGCACAATGATGTCTCATGTTAAAATCCATATACCGTTTTCAGTAGGGAACCATGAGACTGCAACAGAGTGTCAGAGCCGAGACAGAGGGATAAAGAAAGAGACGGTTGGATCTAACTGTAGAATTTGGCAAAGGCATTTTCCATTGTGTGGTTGATTGTGCATAACATGCATCAGATCAGGAGAACAGCTCTGGTAGCCCTTAACAAGACTGATTCTAATTTAGTGGAGTATATTATTGGGCTTGAAGAAAATGTAATTATAGCTCTATAGACAAGTTACTCAATCACCGCCTAGTAACCTGGCTTGAGGTTAATTCATTGGAGATTTGTATTGAACTGTTGTCATGCCTTTGTTGTTGCTGCTACGTTACTAATTGTAAAGATATAATAAATTAGAATAGAACAGAATAGAATAACTTTATTTTACACCGACTGAACTTTGGTAAGATATAAGACAATTTTCCACTGTAGTGTAGACAGACTTTAACCAGTCTTCCCTCTTCTCTCCCTACCCAGGATGCTCCACCCCAGTACAACAGAAGACAGTCTCTAGTGGTGTCTCCCTACGATGAACATACTGCTGCCATGGCCCACGGAAACATTGGATCCCAGGTGAAAAAAAGCCTCCCTCTTTACATAGTAGGGGAGAGTGGGGTAAGTTTAGCCATTTTGTTCATTCAGCATCACTCTGTCAAGGGAAATATGGTGTTCTTTCTAACAAAGATATCTACATATATTTCAGGATGTTGTGTATACCTGGTAATAATCAGAATACATGTCGACTTTACAGTTTTAAAAACATAGCTTGTCCAAAGAAAGTGTTCTTTCATCATAACTTACTCAGGGTATGGGGTACGTTGGGTATGGGGTACGTTGGGTATGGGGTACGTTGGGTATGGGGTACGTTGGGTATGGGGTACGTTGGGTATGGGGTACGTTGGGTATGGGGTACGTTGGGTATGGGATACGTTGGGTATGGGGTAAGTTGGGTATGGGGTACGTTGGGTATGGGGTAAGTTGAGCCGCGGGACAGGGTAAGTTAAGCCGCCTACACATTTCTGTACTGAATGAAATATTCCCACTACTTTTTAAAAACCGTGTCTATCTTTATTTCCCCAACACAATCACAATCATATTTTAGCCCTCTAGACTCTATTGTCTAAGCCTGTGGGGTTCTACTATGCTAACATATGGAATTGTTTTAAGGTGGCCATACCAAGGATCATTTAGCTATTTGATTTAGAATTTTACGACCCCTTTAGGTATCCCAAATGTATTTTTTTATTTTTTTTGATGAAACATTGAATTTGGCCTTACTGGTATTAGCCTATAGAAATGAAATGAATAACAGATTCATACATGGAAAAACAGATGTCCTATATCTGAGAGATTAAATAAAGATCAGGAGAAGTATTTGTTTTTACACATACAGTGGGGAGAACAAGTATTTGATACACTGCCGATTTTGCAGGTTTTCCTACTTACAAAGCATGTAGAGGTCTGTAATTTCTATCATGGGTACACTTCAACTATGAGAGACGGAATCTAAAACAAAAATCCAGAAAATCACATTGTATGATTTTTAAGTAATTCATTTGCATTTTATTGCATGACATAAGTATTTGATACATCAGAAAAGCAGATCTTAATATTTGGTACAGAAACCTTTGTTTGCAATTACAGAGATCATACGTTTCCTGTAGTTCTTGACCAGGTTTGCACACACTGCAGCAGGGATTTTGGCCCACTCCTCCATACAGATCTTCTCCAGATCCTTCAGGTTTCGGGGCTGTCGCGGGGCTATACGGACTTTCAGCTCCCTCCAAAGATTTTCTATTGGGTTCAGGTCTGGAGACTGGCTAGGCCACTCCAGGACCTTGAGATGCTTCTTACGGCGCCACTCCTTAGTTGCCCTGGCTGTGTGTTTCGGGTCGTTGTCATGCTGGAAGACCCAGCCACGACCCATCTTCAATGCTCTTACTGAGGGAAGGAGGTTGTTGGCCAAGATCTCGCGATACATGGCCCCATCCATCCTCCCCTCAATACGGTGCAGTCATCCTGTACCCTTTGCAGAAAAGCATCCCCAAAGAATGATGTTTCCACCTCCATGCTTCACGGTTGGGATGGTGTTCTTGGGGTTGTACTCATCCTTCTTCTTCCTCCAAACACGGCGAGTGGAGTTTAGACCAAAAAGCTCTATTTTTGTCTCATCAGACCACATGACCTGCTCCCATTCCTCCTCTGGATCATCCAGATGGTCATTGGCAAACTTCAGACGGGCCTGGACATGCGCTGGCTTGAGCAGGTGGACCTTGCGTGCGCTGCAGGATTTTAATCCATGACGGTGTAGTGTGTTACTAATGGTTTTCTTTGAGACTGTGGTCCCAGCTCTCTTCAGGTCATTGACCAGGTCCTGCCGTGTAGTTCTGGGCTGATAACTCACCTTCCTCATGATCATTGATGCCCCACGAGGTGAGATCTTGCATGGAGCCCCAGACCGAGGGTGATTGACCGTCATCTTGAACTTCTTCCATTTTCTAATAATTGCGCCAACAGTTGTTGCCTTCTCACCAAGCTGCTTGCCTATTGTCCTGTAGCCCATCCCAGCCTGTTGCATGTCTACAATTTTATCCCTGATGTCCTTATACAGCTCTCTGGTCTTGGCCATTGTGGAGAGGTTGGAGTCTGTTTGATTGAGTGTGTGGACAGGTGTTTTTTATACAGGTAACGAGTTCAAACAGGTGCAGTTAATACAGGTAATGAGTGGAGAACAGGAGGGCTTCTTAAAGAAAAACTAACAGGTCTGTGAGAGCCGGAATTCTTACTGGTTGGTAGGTGATCAAATACTTATGTCATGCAATAAAATGCAAATTAATTACTTAAAAATCATACAATGTGATTTTCTGGATTTTTGTTTTAGATTCCGTCTCTCACAGTTGAAGTGTACCTATGATAAAAATTACAGACCTCTACATGCTTTGTAAGTAGGAAAACCTGCAAAATCGGCAGTGTATCAAATACTTGTTCTCCCCACTGTATTTAGCCCCTTTTTTAGGCACTAAACTACTTCCAAACAGTATGTACTTCCATCCATTCAACTGGTACTGGGCTACCTTCAGGCGAGTCTTGTGAGGCTTGTCGGCGTTCTAGAGCAACACAACCGACATGTACTGTACATGTAATGAAAGAGTCACCTTTCCATAGAGGGGTCATATTAGTGTGTAGCCCAAAACGTTTGGACGCTACAGACAGAAGTTGGCAGATCGGCGGTACCGACTTCAGACGAGTCTAGTGACGCTTGTGGGGTTGTAGAGCAAAACCACAATAGAGATCTCTAGCCTAACAGACAGATTTTTATGGGGATTTTTTAAATTACGCTAATTATATTTCCACGTGGGGAAATGGACTCAAGAGGATTTTAACACAGGCTTAACACCTAACAAACACTTTATACTTTTTTAAAACACTTTTAACACAGGCAAGGCCCTGTTGTTACCTCATATCCCAGCGATAATGCCTTGCATTACGCCTGGGGAAGAAAACATTTCAATTTGCTCAATTTGACTCAAATTACCACATGGCCATTGGCTCAATTTACCCTAAGGCAAACATTTTAACTATATTACCCCACACAGCTACAAGGTTGCACTTTCATGCTAGGTTTAGGACCTCATATTGAAGCTTATAGAGAAGCTTGTTTTTTGTACCTAACTTGCTTAAACACTTTTTCCATGTGGTTACTTCCTCCACAAACTCCATGAAATTATGACCTCTTCCTAAATATTTGGGGAAATTATACATTTTGTGTATGATTTACTAGAAACAAGGGTGGCTCAACTTACCCCACACTCCCCTATTACGCATAGAGATTTAGGTATTAATCAATTCATTCACTTCTCCCTTTTATAATCTCTATTTAAAAACCATCTGAGCTGCTTTCACATTGTTATTGATGCCCAGTGCCGTTTGTAATTAGGCTGCGTTTACACAGGCAGCCCAATTCTGATCTTTTTCCACTAACTGGTCTTTTGACGAATCAGATCTCAGAACTCTTGAAAAATAGAAAAAGTGATATCATATCAACATGTTTGGTGTGTGTCTGCAGCTTCCAGGGAGGCTGTTTATCATCGGTAAGCCCAGCAGCTATCACCTGGATGGGATCCTGCCCCGCCTTCCGTCCTACGAGAGCGTCCGTAAGAAGGACCGTCAGAGACAGATTCACTCTATGATAGCCGACCGCTTTGGTATCAGCCCCACACAGTCTGAAACGGAGGTCAGTCACTCCTCTGTTCTGGACCTATTTTTATTATGTATTGTTCACTGCATATGTAAATATTGTCATTGATCATTGATTTATTCAAGCCTTATTTTACCATGTAAGTTGACTGAGAACACATTCTCATTTACATCAATGAAATTGTGGAAGGATGTTGCAGGGCTCCCTTGTAAAAGAGACCTTGCTCTCAATGGGAATCCCTGTTGAGATCAAGGTCAAATAAAAATAAATATATTCATACATAGAATATTTATTTATTACAGTAAATTTGATCTCCTAAAATGTCTCTGTACCTACAGCCTCCTCCGACGTATGAGGAGACTCTTCGCCAGTCCATGATCATCTCCTCTGAAGAACTTCAGTCTGTTGAGGCACTTCCCTCAGACCTCCCTCTCTCCACCTCTAACTCCAGCCTTGAACACACAAGTAGACAGTAGATGCAGCCCCGTCACCCTACCACCCTATTCAGAGCCCGACCCGGGAACCCCTCTCTGTCTAGACCAGGAGGTATTTGAGGGCCGGAACACTACTGGTTTTCAACTTCGCATTTTAACTAGAGACTCATGTTTCTACCCTTTGCAAGAGAAAAGAAGACGAATCAACAAAGAAAGAGACATTGTCATGATAATGCATGAGTAAGTTTCACTCAGAGTTTGTCCTCCTGAGACTAACGCTCAACTCTGACTGTCGTCTGTTGGTGTAGTGAGTGGTTTTAACATGACTGTATGCTGTAAATGGCTTGATATCCTGCCACTGGCAATGATATCCTTTATCAGCTAAATAATCAAATCAGCCTACATTTCAAACTAGACATGCTCGGGTGTGTGGAAAGAAGATGTCCGCACCTCACAAGCAGACATATTGTGCTTCATCACAACGTCCAATGTCGTAGACAACCACAAAACAATGACATTGTCTCGGGTTGAACGTGTTAATGAAAAATCTAAATCTCCTTGTTTCAAAAGAACACCGAGCTATGAATACCCAGCTACCTGACATGTGATGCTGACGGCTTTGAGTGTAGGGCCAGACCAGAGAGCTGTTGTGGTTGAACACATCACTAATTATTAACACTGCTGAGACAGACAATGCCTATGTCTCAAATGGCACCCTAATCCCCATGTAGTGCACTACATAGGAAATAGGGTCGCATTTGAGACACAATCAAAGTGTGTTCACTCAGGGACAGTTGACCAGAGACTGTTTGTCTTAACCCAGGTCAGACTAACTATACGCAGAGAAACTCACCATGACCCTGACGTTTTATGACCCTGACGTTTTTTTTTTTTCACTGTCGATTAGGGGCTCGTAAGTAAGCATTTCACTGTAAGGTCTACTACACCTGTTGTACTCGGCGCATGTGACTAATAAAATTTGATTTGATTTACCTCCTGGGCTAAACTGGAATGGGTTTTTTCAATGTGTTTAGACTGAGATACTAACTATGCAAAACATTCATATTATGTGTGACCCAAATCAAACAAACATATGAAAGTAATAGTTAAATAGCTGAACCAAAAAGGGTAAAATAGGTATAAAATAGATATAAATGACCTATCCGCTTTAAAAAAAAGTTTACTCTAACCACGTTTCCATAAGACAGTTTTTATGCGAGTAAAGTCATACCTTATAAAAATGAAATCACTACAGCTGTGATGGAAACAAGAAGTTTCAGTACAATGTTATAAATGCTGACAGATCATTTGTTCGTTCGACATGGTGGGATCTTTTTGTGTCTGTAAAATGTATTATGTGGGAAATGGTGGTGGAAACTCGTTTATGCACAAATATTGATATAACAACCATCGTATCGAAGTAAACTTGGAGTCACGCGATGACATGGTGTGTGTGGTCCTCCCACTACAACTGGGGAATCCATGCAGTTTATTAGAATACAGATTAAATAAATTATGAACTTCACAGGGTGATGAAAGTGCACAGTGATCTTGATGCTCCTTTCCAATAAATATTGAGGATCTTATTCTTGTGATCGATGCTTGACTGCCATATGACAAAAATAAATCCCTATCCATAATCTCCTCATGTAGACTAGCCTACCCGCACTGTATCTACAAGCTGTTGGCTAGAGCGAACGTGCCAAGACCAATGAGCCTGTCCTCCTACAGCTCCCCCCACCAGCCTCCATTGCAGGTTAGGCACATTTGCTATTTAACGTAGAGGTGAAAATGCGATGACAACATATTGAACTTTAGACTTTTATTTAGTACATGAAAACTTAAGCAAAAAATAAAATTGTGTGTGTCCTACGTCATCGCTCACTGATTTTTATTTGCAAGAAGTCAGTTTGAATTACACTAGTGGAAAAATTTCCATATTTTCTTTATGCAATTTATTGAATATTCACATGAAAATCTGTCGCAAATTGAATGGAAAACTAGCTAGTGAGACAAATTAGTTCAGATTTGTTGTATTAACTTGACCTATATTCATCTGATAGGATTGCTATCAACCTTACTGTCAAGGTGTCAAAAGGGAACACTCCTGCATCTGTTCATTGACGTTTGTTAAAGTGAGTTAATTTGGCTGTTTTTCTCTACCAGGCACAAATATGTCCATAACATAGAATAGATGGTGAGTAATGTCAGCGAAGGGAGTAGCGACCTCATTTTGACCTCTCCCTCTTTGCAGAGTTTCTCTCCCCAAACCCAATCTTCCCCTAAGCACTTACAAATCTTATAACACATACAACAGCGCTCTAAACTACAGCGCTCATCAGTTATTAGAGGGCCTCCATCAGAAGTGTTTTGACAAGCTGTCGTGTTGTGGTGAATGTACCAGGGCATTCGTAATGTATTCCACACTCCCCTGCATTCCACTGGGAGGAGTTGACATACCATCTGTAACTCAAACTCTCAAAATAAATGGCACCTAACTCACTCTACAAGTTCTGAGTAAAGTATGATCTGTAAAATACTATAAACATCCTGCCATCACACTGGCACAGACGTCAGTCCAACTTCTAGTTTTGATTTTCATTTGGAGGAGTTGTCAACTACTGTGAATTCAACTTCAACAACAAAACATCTCACCATGTCATTGGATTTAGGTTCAAAGTTTGGCGAAAGACAAATTCCCTTACGTTGATGACTTTTTTTCAAATTGAATCAGTTTTACACATTGATTCATTTTTTTGTTGTTGAAATAACATAGAAACATTGATTCAACCAGTTTTTGCCCAGTGGGATATCTATTTGGAGTTTTGTTATTCTCCAGAATGTGAATGGGTTTTACACTAAATTACAAGTCAACACCCAACGTTTCTTGAACCAGGGTCATCAACACGAAATTATGTGAGGTAGTTGGCTATAAGATAACGCATAGGCTGTGAGTTAATGATTAATGAGAGTTCTTTAGAATACACAGTGCTGCTAAAAAGTGTGATATTACTTCACTCTGCTTCGTAGGTTCTTTAAAAAACAAAACGTTTTTACATCAGCTCTCCGTGGTCTGTATGGAGAAAACAGAGGGGAAGCTTGAGCCTTGAGACACCCTGTGGTTACTTCAAGAACTATAGACCACATTCACACTTGATACAGGGGTGGTTTTAGATATTGATATTTTCCCAAACGATACTAAAATATTCCCAACAATGAAATACCTTTGGATACACAGGAAATTGTTCTCTTAACTAAGCTTAAAATTCCAACAACAGACTGCTGATGTCATGATTATATATAAAACTTTATTGGATGGAATGACATAGGTATGTCTTCTTAAAGCACAACAAGTCATAAAGGTGCCTGTTGAATAAACTTTCGACCAGTCACATTTCCAAGAGTGCAGGATCGATGACACCGGTCACCACAGCAACACAGGAAGCTCTGAGGAATTCCCTTGGAACATCCAGAATCCTCATCACGCAGTAGCTCAGTTCCACAACATTCACGACAAAGGAGTCCGCTGTTGAACAGAACCTTTCAAATCCAAACTGCCCAGTCCATAGAAAGAGTAGGGTTTGTACTTCCACAGAGTGGAGTAGGAATGAGAGTCATCAGTCTTTAGAACATGCCAACCAGTTTGAATTTGCCCTCCTGTTTATTGGGCACTATGTTGATGAAGGTCTTGTAGAGTACAGTTCCCGTGGGCAGCTTGGTGATGACCTTGAAGGTCTCAGAGCTGCGTGGGGCTGGAACATACACCTCCTTAGTGAACCTGACAATGCCGTCCTCCAGGGCATACAGGGTGTTGTTGGTTCCAATCCCCACCTGAGAGAGAAAGAGAGAGGTGGGGAAGAGAGATTAGTTGACAATCAACCAGCCACCTACAGACATTTGAACGCTTCCAGGGGTGTACTCACTAGGAACCAAACGAAACAGCGAGGGACCTACCTGAATTTGTCCTAATAGAAACATAGTTCTTCGGAGTAAATGGTTTCTTTTGAAAAACGTTTTGCTATGATGTCCAACGAATGAATACACCCCAGGATATTAACAGTGACAGTGTGAAACCTTACATGTGCTCCTGGTTGCCACCTCATGAGCCTCTGTGTTGCTAGGATGTTGCCAGCATGGACAAAGTTCCCTGAAGATGGATGACAACAAAACAGAAGAGTTAGTTAGATAATGCAAACATGAAGTGTGTAGGATCTAATGTTGTCACGATACCAGTATTGCGATACTTCGACACCTAATTTTCCATGGCAAAAAGATAAAGCAGAATAAACACTTTGGACTTTCAAAAACGACTGTATGAAAGTGTGTGTGACAAACTCAGCAAAAAAAAAGAAACGTCCCTTTTTAAAGGACCCTGTCATTCAAAGATAATTCGTAAAAAATCCTAATTGCTTCACAGATCTTCATTGTAAAGGTTTTAAACACTGTTTCCCATGCTTGTTCAATGAAACATAAACAATTCATGAACATGCACATGTGGAACGGTCATTAAGACACTACAGACGGTAGGCAATTAAGGTCACAGTTATGAAAACTTAGGACACTAAAGAAGCCTTTCTACTGACTCTGAAAAACACCAAAAGAAAGATGCCCAGGGTCCCTGCTCATCTGCGTGAATGTGCCTTAGGCATGCTGCAAGGAGGCATGAGGACTGCAGATGTGGCCAGGGCAATAAATTGCAATGTCCATACTGTGAGACGCCTAAGACAGCGCTACAGGGAGACAGGACAGACAGCTGATTGTCCTCGCAGTGGCAGACCACGTGTATCAACACCTACAGGATCGGTACATCCGAACATCACACCTGCGGGACAGGTACAGGATGGCAACAACAACTGCCCGAGTTACACCAAGAATGCACAATCCCTCCATCAGTGCTCAGACTGTCCTCAATAGGCTGAGAGAGGCTGGACTGAGGGCTTGTAGGCCTGTTGTAAGGCAGGTCCTCACCAGACATCACCGGCAACAACGTCGCCTATGGGCACAAACCTACCGTCGCTGGACAAGACAGGACTGGCAAAAAGTGCTCTTCCCTGAAGAGTTTTGTCTCACCAGGGGTGATGGTCGGATTCGCGCTTATCGTCGAAGGAATGAGCGTTACACCGAGGCCTGTACTCTGGAGCGGGATCGATTTGGAGGTGGAGGGTCTGTCATGGTCTGGGGCGGTGTGTCACAGCATCATCGGACTGAGCTTATTGTCATTGCAGGCAATCTCAACGCTGTGCATTACAGGGAAGACTTCCTCCTCCCTCATGTGGTACCCTTCCTGCAGGCTCATCCTGACATGACCCTCCAGCATGACAATGTTAGTCACATGTCTGTTGTCTGTGGAATTTGTTCAGTTTATGTCTCAGTTGTTGAATCTTGTTATGTTCATACAAATATTTACACATGTTAAGTTTGCAGAAAATAAACGCAGTTGACAGTGAGAGGACGTTGCTTGTTTCTTTGCTGAGTTCAGTGTGAGACACAGTGTGTGACATAGTGCTATAGCTTGGAAAAGAAACACGTGATTCTGGGTGACAAAATCAGATGGTTTTTTTTCCAACATTAGGACTGATTTCCTCAAGAAATGTAGTCCGATTCATGTTTTGTTTCCTTGCCACGATACCTCTTGAGTATCGCGATACTGGTATCGTGACTGCCCTAGTAGGGTGAAAGACATAACATGCACCTCACAGAGATGTCAGCACTAAGCATACTGACAAATAAACAGCATTAACGTAGCTACCATCTGTTTTCTTGAAGCCATATCTGCGACCAGGGCTCTTTCCACCGAGGTTCTTGCTGCTACCGCCTGCCTTCTTGGACGCGAACCGAACCCAGTCCGCAAGAGAGGACTGGCAAGGGAGCAGAAGACCTGCAATTTCATTGAGTTAACATTGTAGTTTGGAAACATTGTAACAGTTGTAGCAAGGGGATACAATGACTGTCTGGCTTGTATAATGACAGTGGGCTGTTCAATGCCATTTGTGATGCTCAAGCAATGCTAGCAACTTCTTTCCAATGTAGGTAGCTAGTTGTCGGATACACCAGCTGTAGTCCCAACATGACCAATCTCTCAAACTTAAGGCAGCATTCTGCCTTCTCCTTAGTTCTCAGGCATTCGTTTCACCCACGACTGCCTCATGTGAACTACAATCGAAAACATATGGCCCTTAACTTTCATCAGTGAGAAACAATCCTTCAAATAAAAGATAGTTATTGTAGCAGTTGTGCACTGATCCACAGTTATGGAGCCGCCATCCGACGAAAGTACACTTCCTGAGTTACACTTACACACAGGTGTTCAGAGCATGCTAGATAGCTAATTAGAACAGGAGGTCGGCTCTTGGCTTCTGTCTGTTTTCTGTAAACAAGTGCTGTAACATGGAGATATGGCCGTGTGGGAACACTAACCCTATCAAGGTATGTATCAATTCAACTTTTTTTTTTTTTTTTTAACCATACTGCAAGTGATGCATGTTAAGATCCCCGACGCTCGGTTTTTACATTAACAAAACTACCCCGTACAGAAGACGCCTTCGTCCAATGACTTATGTATAAAGTAATGTAACTGAGAGTCATGATCAAGAGCTAGACGTGACCATGCAATCCAATCCCTCGACAGCATGGCCACTATTACATATTACTATTACATATTATTACATAAACAAAAAACAAAATGTTCAAATATAATTTTAAATCAACATTTGTGATAACCTAAACTCCTCATGTCTTTCATCTAATAGAAGGGGCCCTGCTGTCCAGGGATTGGATAGCATGGTCATGTCGGGACGACACTAGTTATTGATAAGCCAAGGGGGCTTTACAGCCTCCCCTTAGGGTTCTCAGTTGAAGGTATGGACCCCAGCTGGCTCACTGTGAATTACAATCTGGACGCTCTGTTAACATTTACAAACAAACGTTATTAACCATCGCTTGCGATACAGTTTTGGACACCTTTGGAACTTAACTATAATTTCAGATAGAAAGAATTAGGGCTGGACGATATGGTCAAAATATCAGATCCCAGTATCTTTAATAAATTGGATGGAGTTTCAAGTTTTTTAATAATAAAAAGTTCAACATTTTCTTTATGAGTAGTGGGGTGACCCTAGGGTGGCAACACATATATTCTAAATTATTTCAATGGGTCTTTCTCCATTCTGATTGTTTTATACTGTTCAATTCAACCAAAAATCAGGGTAGCCCATCAATGTAAATAAGAATTTGTTCTTAACTGACTTGCCTAGTTAAATAAAATGAAAAAATGAATACAAAAGATACACTTACTGTATGCAGTTCAGAAAAGTTGCAAAAGGCTGTTTTCAATTACAGCCTCCAGCAGTGGTATGTCACCCTGTGCTCGCATTTCCATTGGACAATTCCATTTCATATTTTCAGCTGGAAGCAGGCGTTTGTCAAAACACAGCCGGGTGCGACTTTGCTATGTGTATCTTTTGTATTTGAACAATTCTCTTCTATGAAAGTTATGTTCCCAAAACCATATTGCAAGCGAGGTGTATTTGCGTTTGGACAGAGGGTCGGCGCGCCGGGCATAATCCTTGGGCAGCATATAGGTACGTGGAATGCCTCAATCTATTACACTATTGCAATTTGAGTCATAAGGGCAAGGACTACACCAGCCGGTGATAGTTAGCTAACTAAATCCAGAACGAAATAGCCAGCAGATCCGACCAGCTTGTTTACAGCTGCACAACATTCCTGTGTATCTCAATCCAAGGATGAGAAATGCGTTTTACTCGGAATTGTCCCATTATTCTAACTGTTACACAGAAGATTAAATTGTGTTAAATTTTCTCGGTGTAACAGTTGGGATAATGGAACAATTCGGACTACAACGCTTTTCTCATCCCTGAATTGAGGTACATTTTTCGACCCATATCTCTCGCCGGCTCCACGGTGTCTTAAAATACTGTATACACAGGAATGCCGTCTGACCCTATTGCAGCGTTAAGCAAGCTGATGACAGAGAACGAGCGATTTTGCTATTGTCATGCTAGCTAGCGTCAAAAACACGTTATCCAGCTAAATAGCTTTAAAATAAATACGCGTCATTGGCGTATATTAGTCTAAAGACGAGGTTTTAATTAACGCACATAAATGATGATTTGAATATTTTACCTGCTCTGGACTTGAACATCAAGGACGCGAGCGCAGCCATCTTGTTTTACTAGTTACCAGAGCCGCAAAGTCAAAATGGTCTATATAGTAACAATTCATGAAATCAAAAAAATCGATTTTTTTTAAATTTAAGGTTAGGCATAAGGTTAGCAGTGTGGTTGAGGTTAGGGTTAAAATCTGATTTTAAGAAAAAAATTAGAAATAGGCGGGGTTTAGCCTTGACTTTGTGGCTGCGGTTACTAGTGACGACCTTGTGTCACATCAAAATCCTCCCGTCAACCACCACACCCACGGAACCCAAAATTGTAATGGCTAGCATGTCGAGATAAATAGCGAATTACTTTTATTCTTTTGAAAAAAAAATATTGAATACATTATACAATAATGGTTTAATAACAATGTGAGTAGTTAGTTATTTTAAATTACTTTGACAGGTAGCTAACTATTAACGCTAGCTAATGTATTGGTAGCTAAACGTTACTGTAGCTTGCGAGGTTAGTTTTTACTTCGGCAACATTTCTTAGGTAACGTTAATTAGCTAATGTAGCTAAATGTAATAGTATGGCATTAGCCCAGACTATAATACGTCGCGAATGTCACTGTTACAATAATTACTTACAAGTTATTAACTATATAACTAGCTAGCTGCACGACGACGAACCCGTGTATATGGGCTAAGAATGGCATTATAGCCGAGAGACCTTCTTCTTCGATTAGATTTAACGGCGGTTGGCATCTAATAAATGTTGCATTACCGCCACCTACTAGACTGGAGTATAACTCCCTTATACTTGAAAAAATAAATAAAACAAATACCCTACCACCTAACACTACACTCACAAAAATAAATATATCATAGTCCACTATTTAAATATATTTAGTCCTACTTCAGGCCAACAGCCTGAAATGATGGGACACCACCACTTAAAACACCCCATAACTCTTCTGATGTCAAGTCTCGCACACCCAAATACCTCTCTGCAGCTGCCACCACAACCTCTATTTTCTGCGATTTACTTCCCATCCCAGCAGTACAGTTGATTACTATTGCTATAAATGCCAAAAATTCAATCTTACTGGAACGTATATCACTTGTTGGTTTATCCCTCTGTACTGGTACAGCTCTACTACTCCCACCACTCCTTTCAGGATCCCTCCCCCTTGACCCATCTTTATGTACTTTCTTCACTGCCTCAGCATATGAAAACTTCTGCACTACTCTAACCCTGGAAACCTCAACCTGCCTCTCTCACACGGGACATTTCTGATCCCCAGCCCCATGGGCACCACATACCACTACTTTCCCCAGGGCTACACATTCCTTTGTCTCATGCCCTTCTGCACACTTCTCACACCTAGGAACCTCCCTCCTACACACTACTGCCACCTGCCAATGAGCTTGACACCTGTAACATCTTAATATATTCGGCACAAAAGCTCATACAGGATAACTTATATATCCTAACAACACTTTGTCAGGCAAAGACTCATCAAAACTCAAAAGAACAGACAATAACTCTTCAGTTTCACCACTCACGCCACCCTGTCTGCGTCGCACAAAACGTTGAGCATCAAACACCAGGAATCCGCCCCTTCAGTTGGTCAGCTTTCACATTTACCGCTATCCCAGTAATCACTCCTTTCAATGGCGCCCTTTTCTTGAGAGCAAAACAATTCACATCTCCACTTTTTTCAAAAACATCTTTATCTTGACCCTCGGTGCAAGCCTCGGGCTCTGAGAACTTCACCACACCTACCACCTCCGATATTTTGCCCTCATTCACTTCCAGTTCTCCTCCTGTCTTCAGCTCATTCAGCTTATACTTTCTTACCATTCTTCTTTAACAAACCATCTCCCTTTTTTTCTGCCATTTTTAACTGACTCAAGCTCAACCTCTTCCTCCCTCTCTCTCGCTCAGACCTCCTCTGCCTCTCTTTTTTCCTCCATTCCTCCTCCGTATTCCAAGTATAAGCCTCCTTATGATAATACTGCACTTCTCCTTACATACATCTTGTTCTTGCCTTGTCAAGGGACGCCATTTAACCGGCTGTCACAATCTCCGTACAATCAACATGAACCCCTCGGGATGTAGCCCTCAAATCAAATTTTATTGGTCACATACACGTATTTAGCAGATGTTATTGCAGGTGTAGCGAAATGCTTGTGTTTCTAGCTCCAACAGTGCAGTAATATCTAACAATTCACAACAATACACACAAGTCTAAAAGTAAAAGAATGGAATTATGAAATGTATAAATATTAGATTGAGCAATGTCGGAGTGGCATTGACAAAGATACAGTAGAATACAGTATATACATATGAGATGAGTATGTAAGCAGTATGTAAACATTATTAAAGTGACTAGTGTTCCATTATTAAAGTGGCCAGTGATTCCAAGTCTATGTATATAGGGCAGTAGCCTCTAAGGTGCAGGGTTGTGTAACTGGGTGGAAGCCAGCTAGTGATAACTATTTAAGTCTGATGGCCTTGAGATAGAAGCTGTTTTTCAGTCTCTCGGTCCCGGCTTTGATGCACCTGTACTGAGCTTGCTTTCTGGAGTGAACAGGCCGTGGCTCAGGTGGTTGATGTCCTTGATGATCTTTTTGGCCTTCCTGTGACATCGGGTGCTGTAGGTGTCATGGAGAGCAGGTAGTTTGCCCCCGGTGATACGTTTGGCAGACCGCACCACCCTCTGGAGAGCCCTGCGGTTGCGGGCGCTGCAGTTGCCGTACCAGGCGGTGATACAGCCCGACAGGATACTCTCAAATGTGCATCCTGAGGTTGAAGAGGCGCTGTTGCGCCTTCTTCACCACACTGTCTGTGTGGGTGGACTATTTCAGATCGTCAGTGATGTGTACGCCGAGGAACTTGAAGCTTTCCACCTTCTTCACTGTGGTCCCGTCAATGTGGATAGGGGCGTGCAGCCTCTGCTGTTTCCTGAAGTCCACGATCACCTACTTTGTTTTGTTGACGTTGAGTGAGAGGTTATTTTCCTGGCACCTCTCTCCCAGGGCCCTCACCACCACCCTGTAGGCGGTCTCGTCATTGTGGGTAATCAGTCCTACTATTGTAGGCCAGTGCATCCCACTTGTAAAAAAGAAGCCTCGAGAGATCGCTAGCGAGCACTGTTCTTACTAACATTGTCCGCTAAGCAGAACTACAACATCAGAAGAACAGCACCCGATAGATGTTTCTCGAGGCTAATATGGCCAGAGAGGAAGGCCAATAAAGATACTATTTTGTATAGCATATGCCTTTTAGGCCGTCTCAAAATAGAACACAATAGATTGTAAATTAAATTTGCATGGCCAATGGTACCGGCAATATAACACCATCGTTCTGATTTTAACCTGCTTTTGTAACAGTATATGTAACAGTATAACTTTAAACCGTCCCCTCGCCCCGACCTCGGGCGCGAACCAGGGACCCTCTGCACACATCAACAACGGTCGCCTACGAAGCATCGTTACCCATCGCTCCACAAAGGCCGGGGCCCTTGCAGAGCAAGGGGAAAAACTACTTCTAGGTTTCAGAGCAAGTGACGTAACTGATTGAAAGGCTATTAGCGCGTACCCGCTAACTAGCTAGCCATTTCACATCCGTTACACTTTGTCCATCTACAGTCAGTCTCATCTGTCTGAGACCGGAGCCACCATGGGCAGCTACAGTGACTCCACTAGTGTCCTAGACGAGGATCTCCCTGTGTAATACTTCCTGCAGCCCGGCCGTAGCCTCAGCCGAGCCTCCCAGAACCACATAGACCAACCAAACCTGGTGGTCCTGGACAGTTCCGATATAGAGATCCCCATCTCCTCCTCCCCCGTCTCCGCCTCAGAGGGGGTGGTAGGGAGGCTGGTGGTTTAGGCCTGTTGGCACCGAATGGTCACTCAGAGTCCAAACCTCTATTCACCTCATACCAGAGCCTAAACATTCACCGTAGGATGGAGGAAGGTGGAGGTGAAGGACCAGACTGGGATGACCGAGAGGAGGCATCTCTCCCTCAGCTATGGCCCCTGCCAAAGCCCTTCTCCAGGGCTGGGAGTACCTCCAGCTCCCCTGCTAAGAGGAAGCCCTCCAAGAGGACTGCTGAGAAGATCCAGGCATCCAGAGAGAAGGCGCTGAGGAGGAGGGAGGCCCTGGAGAGACAGCAGGGGAAAAAGGAGGCGCAGAGGCTAGAGCAGGAGAGGCAAAAGGCAGAGAAGGCCCTGGCGGAGGCTGTGAAAGCACTGCGACCAGAGGAGTGTATCAAACACATAGTGGTGGCTGTGGATCCAGGTGAGTGGAAGAGAGGCCGTGGCTGTAGTTCCAGGTGGGTGGAAGAGTGGCCGTGGCTCCATTCCCTACCTTTCTCCCCGGAATGTGCACTTGTAAACAAAGGCTACACAGAGGAGTTTCCACCATATTTTAGTAGTTTCACATTTTTACCATGTGTGTGTATCCGAGGCCCACACAGTGATGCAAGTACCTGTTGATGACTTCATCAACCTGATCCACAGCTACAATATCTGCGCAGGGCGTTGCTATGGTTTGATTCCACTTCGTGTTTCTGCTGACGAGCTGGAATGTGCAAGTTGGGGAGCAATGTCAGCACAGCAGTTAATGGCCATAGGTTTATTCACACACATACACACACATGCCACACACAAACTTGTGTGGCATTGGATTTATGTAAACCAATATGCTTTAAAATCCAGCCCGCAGGTGGTTTAGAGTAAAATAATATATTTTTTTAGCGGTGGGAAAATTAACTCGATACACTTTCAAATGACTAAAACCAAATCGAAACTTGGTAGAAATTAAAACGGACCTACATTTATACAGTTTCTTGACTGTGTCCAGCACACTAATAATCACTGTAATTATTAGTCAGGTAGTATGGAAAATTCCATAAAAGATGCATAGAGGACTATCTTTTGCAAATTTTGATGGCGTGGAAATATAACACATTTTCAGTGCAGCCCTCTGTACCTCGTTGAAGACTGAATACTGCCCTAGGGCAAAATGAGTTTGACATCCCTGATTTACACCATGGATATTACATAGTTTTTTTTCTAAAGTTAAATCGCAAAACTTTTTGCAGGTATTTTTTCTATTTCATATTAAAGACAATATGGCATCATACACAGTGTGACATTTCTTCCCTATAGACATCGACAACAACAGTATTCAAATATGACATTTCCTATCTACAGACATCAACAATGACAGTATTCAAATATGCCAAGAAAGTGCTGTAAGATAATGTCATATTGTTGAGTATACTTTATTTTAAGTCTAGGAACAAAAAGAACAACCAAAAAAGCAGTCACACAATGATCATGTAAAGTATTTCATGCTAAACCTCCATAAAAAAGCGGGGCTGTGAACAGACGGGTCCATGACCTGGGCGAGCAGGGCTGTGAACAGACGGGTCCATGGCCTGGGCGAGCAGGGCTGTGAACAGACGGGTTCATGGCCTGGGCGAGCAGGGCTGTGAACAGACGGGTCCATGGCCTGGGCGAGCAGGGCTGTGAACAGACGGGTTCATGGCCTGGGCGAGCAGGGCTGTGAACAGACGGGTCCATGGCCTGGGCGAGCAGGGCTGTGAACAGACGGGTCCATGGCCTGAGCGAGCAGGGCTGTGAACAGACGGGTGTACCTCGGTTGTATCTCAATGTACAGAGGAAGTGAGAGTTAGAGTGATTGCCGGGGTTGGTTTAAAGGAAAGACTGGCCTTTGATCATCATGGTGATCGTGCTCCTGGGGATCTCCAAAACGAGTTCCTTGGATAAGGCTGTATAAATGAACGGGATATAACCATACTGTGGAAACTGAACCATTTGTTTCTTCACTTACGGTTCCACCCTCACACTGAATCTTGCTAGCTAGCATAATTAGCTGTCAGCTGGTCGAGATGGCTTGTTCTCAGAGGTGTGCAGTTTCAGCTTGTTTGTATAGCTAAATAAACCTAATATAAAAGCTAGGTTTTAGCCAAAGTTTAAACTGTTTCACGTCTCCACTAGTTACTTTGACATTGTTCAAAGATGTTATTTTCCACACAAGCTCAGCCATCCACATAGAGATGTATGTGCAATTATTGAACTGTGAACATTTTCACACTGTGAGAAATTTTACAACACGACTTCACAATCTGAACATGATTGGGAACATTTTCAAGCTGGGAAGATTTTTTACATGACATATGGCAGAGCCATTCACCTTTGCAACCAAATTAGTTTGCTGTTCCCGGTCACAACCATATTTTTATGGTCACACAAAGTAGTCAGCTGTGAATTTAAAATTAGTAGCCTAGCAATTATTTACATGCTCCAGTTGCATTTGCAACCAAATATTTTTTTCTGTGCAAATTTATTATGAATGGATTAACGGTTTAGCCTAAAGATTTGATCTAGGCTTTTTTGTTTTGTTTTACCGCTTGTCAAGGTGGGTTTCTGCTAGTTGAGTATATTTACGAATACAACTGGTCATATAATTGTTCTACAAATGTGTTGAATGGAATTCTACACTCTGGTTATACAGTAGGTAGTGAAGTTGGCAGTTCAAGGTCATGGTTGGATACACACAAACTCACATATCCATTTTTCTTTGGCATCATTGCATTCATTCCAAACGTTGACACTTCAACAGACATGGCTTTATAGTCATTTAAGTTGGCCATTCTGTCTCTGAGAGAAAGGTATCCTGACAATATAGTATAGTAAATAGAACAAGATAAAGCGATTTAATTGCAATGAATGTATCACACAAGTGTTAATACAGGGACCCGCTACATTTTGGGCTATCCCTAAGAGATGCCTCAACTATCATTTAAAGGACATCAACGTATTCAAAGAAAGTACCTTGTCTCATAACTATTCATTATTAAAATACAGTAGTTCAAGCAAACAGAAGATAATCCAGGAAACATTTACAACGATTAGAAAATACACTGTGGCCAGATGCTGCCCTCACTCCCTTTATGTTATCCAGTAGCAGAGGGGTAGAGGTGCAGACTGTAGCCCCTCTTTGACCTCCTGGAACTTGGGTCTGCAGGCTCCCCAACCCTGGTGGTTATAGACTTGGATAAGTACTTCAGGTGAGGGGCCTGGAGAGGAAGATTTGGTCAGCATCCCAAAATGGCACCCTATATAGTGCACTACTTTTGACCAGGGCCCATAGCGTACTGCACTATATAGGACTCTGGTCAAAAGTAATGCACTATGTAGGGACTATGCAACAGTCCCCTTACGGGGGTATTTATAATAGTTTATAAAGCATTAAAGTGTTACCATTTCAAGTAAGTGTAAGGGAGGAATAGTGTTTAGGTGGAAGGGGTGGGAAAGGGGACTTTTAGCTATCTCTTGTAGAAACATCAAACTGTGTCCCATAAAAGTCCACCATTTTGCAAAATAAAATAAAAAAATAACAGCTTGTTTTGCTTTTAGATCCCAGAAGTCCCAGAGCCAAAAGAAGCAAGCAGCAGGAAAGGGGGCGGGGGAAAAAGAGGAGGAAGAAAGATGGCGGTGAGGCACTGCCCTCGCAAGGTTTCTCGAGTTGAGGTTGAGGAGGTGGGTTGACATCATTAGCAGCTGATGATAGATAACATCTTCACAAAATAATTTAGTCATTTGATAATATAGTGGAAGGGATTATTTTTGCAAATACTATAGGAGCAAGTTTTGAGTCTTTGAAACCAACTCAACTATGGGCCATTCTGGATTCGACTTACTTGAGCCACGAAAGGACTTGGGGAACCTGTTTAATCATGAATCACATACCTATATGCACTTGTTCACTCCCATGTCCACTTGTATGGAGTATGTAGTAGGACACTAATGTGACACCTGGTCCAAAATCCTTCCCATCAGGCTGTGGTGCACCTGAAGCTACACACGGGGAGGGGGGGGGGGGGGTTTCCAGGGGGACGGGAAACGTATCCAGGTGCGTTTCCTGTCTACCTGGAAGGAATTCGCCAACCAGCTTCCCCATCCCAATCCTAACCTTAACCATTCAGGTAGGCAACGGAAAACAGACCTTAGATCAGTGTTTAAGGGCAACTTCCTCCTTCTCCGGCAAGGCACCACCCAAGGACTTCCTCCTGTGTCGGAGCAAGGCATTCTGGGTACAGTCGGATACCTGGAATGGTGCGTCTTGATTGGAAGAAGCATCCCCTGGCCTGTGGCTGCTATAAAATAAGGTTTTCCATTGATTCAATAAACTGAGGCATGCCACAATGCTCCATTCTCACGTACACGTCTCTGCAAAAACTACAGAGACAATCCTCCAGCTTACAGGCATTTATTGATGTTGACAGTCCTTGAGCAGAGATGTAGCGTTACAGAAATGAGTGCAGCCAACTTGCCCCAGATGGAAGACACAGGATTACTCAATATTTACAGCCTCACTGCACATGCTCAGACTGCCCCAACCAACCACAGATACCATTTATGATATGATCCGATTGGCTCAAATTCTGGCCAATACCTGGCTCTGATTGGCAGTTGGACTCAATTTTTTTTAATGATTATTTGACCCCTTTTGCCTCCCAATTTTGTGATATCCAATTGGTAGTTACAGTTTTGTCCCATCGCTGCAACTCGCATACGGACTCGGGAGAGGCTAAGGTGGAGAGCCATGCGTCCTCCGAAACATGACCATGCCAAGCCGCACTGCCTCTTGACACACTGCCTGCTTAACCCGGAAGCCAGCCGCACCAATGTGTCGGGAAAAACACTGTGCAACTGACGACCGAGGAGTCGCTAGAGCGCAATGGGACAAGGACATCCCATCCGGCCAAACCCTCCCCTAACTCGGACGACGCTGGGCCAATTGTACGCCGCCTCATGGGTCTCCCGGTCGCAGCCGGGGATCTAACCCGGATCTGTAGTGACGCCTCTAGCACTGCAGTGCCTTAGACCGCTGCGCCACTCGGGAGGCCCAGTTGGACTCTTAAGACTTTGACGCAGCACAGACGAGGTCTGTTACTATTGCCCAATCCCAAATCAACCCCTACCCTTTACGCCCTGTGCACCTGTGTAGATATGAAAGGAATGCACAGGTGTGTGTATATATATTGTATCTTGACCTTGCCCTCTGATGGGCAAGTTTGAGTTTTCACCATATTGAATACACTTATCCAGACCTTTCAGATCTACCGTGCCTAGGGGGTAGTAGGGGCTGGGGGTTGACTTGGGAGTGTGCATATGAGTCACACGGAAATTCTCCAATCACAACCTATTCCCTTTTTAATAGTGCACTACTTTGCAATAGAGTCCCACACTTTAGGGAACTAGGGTGTGAGACTGGGGTGTGAGTAACTTGTGACACAGACATCCACTGGTTAAAAAGAGAGCATACAAAACAGAGGAAACCAGGAGCGACGAAAGGACAATTCCATAGGAATTTAAGCTGGTCGTCTATCTTTCTTTTTTTCTCGTCAGTCCTACCTTCCTTCCTTACTCAGTTTTCTAACGTTTCCACAGGTTCCGTTGCCCTGGGTGCCATGCCGAGCGGTTCGAGGAAATGCGGCGCCAGAGAGGTTAGTTTCTGCAGCAGCTCTCTGGCTCTTATATCCACTTCCTGTACCAGCTCTCTGACCCTCAAATCTACTTCCTGTTCCCGGATCCAGGATAGGCCGTCATCCACAGCAATGTTGATTGGCGCGCACACCGCCTCCTTCTTTAGCCCTGTCAGATGACATACCCCGACAACTCCAGCCAATCCCAGCAGCACCAGGAGGAGGAGCTTGAAAAGCAGGCCAATGAGAGAACGTCGTTGGGCTTTGGGGGTGGATTCAGCTGCTGCTTTCTTATCTGGAGAGAGAGAAGTGAGTAAGTGATGTTCGCTGTATAGTCAACACGTGCACTGCACGACTGCATTAATGTCAACCTGGAACGCGCCCATTACATACCTGCTGCCATCTGTCCATTCCGCTTTTTCTTCTCCTCCTTTCTCTTATTCTTCTGTTCCTGAACAGCTAAGGCAGCCATGTGAGCGTTGTACTCCTTCCTCTTCCTCTCCTTCCCCTCTGCCTTCTCTCGTTTACGAGCCTCCCTCTCTTTCGCCTCCCTCTCTCTCTGTTTCGTCTCTTTCTTCTTTTCCAGTTCTAATGCCATGAAAAAAGATGAACATACGTTTTTATATGTTCACTCTGTGTTCTTAATGTTTTGTACACTCTCCTGCGGCTTCCATTAACATGTTTGTTGTCTCGTTCAATGATTGCCCAGTGGGGAATAATAATGTTTATTGAATTTAATCAAATTCCTAGCTATAATCATGGCAAGCTAGATATTACTGACTATCAGCTGCTCTGAGCTAACAATGTTAAAACAGTATGAAATATCACGAGTGAACCCATAGTGAGACGTATGCAGCAGGGACTCCAGACAATCACGGATTACAGAGGGAATACCAGCAGCGTCGCGGACACCGACGTCTTGCCCTTGGACAAGCTAAACACCTTCTTCGCCCGCTTTGAGGATAATACAGTGCCACCAACGCTGGACACTCCCGAGGTCTGTGGGCTCTCCTCCGTGGCCGACGTGAGTAAGACATGTTAACCACGTGATAACCCCCGCAAGACTGCCGGCCCAAGACAGCATCCCTAGCCGCGTCCTCAGAGCATGCACAGACCAGCTGGCAGGAGTGTTTACGGACATATTCAATCTCTCCCTATCTCAGTCTGCCTTCCCCACTTGATTCAAGATGTCCACTATTGTTCCTGTACCCAAGAACGCAAAAGGTAACTGAATGAAATGACTATCGACCGGTAGCACTCACTTCTGTCATCATGAAGTGCTTTGAGAAGCTAGTTAAGGATCATATCACCTCACTTGACACCCTAGACCAGTGGTTCCCAAACTTTTTATAGTCCCGTACATCTTCAAACATTCAACCTCCAGCTGCGTACCCCCTCTAGCACCAGGGTCAGCGCACTCTCAAATGTTGTTTTTTGCCATCATTGTAAGCCTGCCACACACACACACTATACGATACATATATTAAATATAAGAATGAGTGAGATTTTGGGTCACAACCCGACTTGTGGGAAGTGACAAAGAGCTCTTATGGGACAAGGGCACAAATAATAATATAATAATCAATAATTTAGCTCTTTAGTTAGACATCTTACATATAAAACCTTATTTGTTTATAAAAAAAATGTGAATAACTCACCACAGGTTAATGAGAAGGGTGTGCTTGAAAGGACGCACATAACTCTGCAATGTTGTGTTGTATTGGAGAGAGTCTCAGTCTTAAATCATTTTCCACACAGTATGTGCCTGTATTTAGTTTTCATGCTAGTGAGGGCCACGAATCTACTCTCACATAGATACGTGGTTGAAAAGGGCATCAGTGTCTTAACAGCACGATTTGCCACGGCAGAACACTCTTGAGTGCAGCCCTATCCAGAAATCTGGCAGTGGCTTCTGATTAAATTCAATTTTCACAGAACTGCCTTTTGCAATTTCGATGAGGCTCTCTTGTTCAGATATCGGTAAGTGAACTGGAGGCAGGGTATGAAAGGGATAACAAATCCAGTTGTTTGTGTCGTCCGTTTCGGGAAAGTACCTGCGTATTTGCGCACCCAACTCACTCAGGTGCGTCGCTATATCACATTTGACATTGTCCGTAAGCTTGAGTTCAGTTGCACACAAAAAAATCATACGATTATGGAAAGCCCTCTGTGTTGTCCTTGTTAATGTGTAACAGTATAACTTTAAACCGTCCCCTCGCCCCGACACGGGCGCGAACCAGGGACCCTCTGCACACATCAACAACGGTTGCCCACGAAGCACGGTCGTTACCCATCGCTCCACAAAAGCCGCGGCCCTTGCACAGCAAGGGGAAACCCTACTTAAAGTCTCAGAGCAAGTGACGTAACTGATTGAAATGCTACTAGCGCGTACCCGCTAACTAGCTAGCCATTTCACATCCGTTACAAATGCAGACAGAGAAGAGCTCCAACTTCTTAATCATAGCCTCAATTTTGTCCCGCACATTAAATATAGTTGCGGAGAGTCCCTGTAATCCTAGATTCAGATCATTCAGGTGATAAAAAATGTCACTCAGATAGGCCAGTCGTGTGAGAAACTCATCATGCAAGCGGTCAGACAAGTGAAAATTATGGTCAGTAAAGTAAACTTTAAGCACGTCTCTCAATTCAAAAAAGCGTGTCAATACTTTGCCCCTTGATAACCAGCGCACTTCTGTATGTTGTAAAAGCATTACATGGTCGCTGCCCATATCATTGCATAATGCAGAAAATACACGAGAGTTCAGTGGCCTTGCTTTAACAAAGTTAACCATTTTCACTGTAGTGTCCAAAACGTCTTTCAAGCTGTCAGGCATTCCCTTGGCAGCAAGAGCCTCTCGGTGGCGTCGGGAGCAACTGCTTGCACGCGCGTTACCACTCCACTATGTCTCCCTGTCATGGCTTTTGCGCCATCAGTACAGATACCAACACATCCTGACCACCAAAGTTCATTTGATGTCACAAAGCTGTCCAGTACTTAAAAAATATCCTCTCATGTTGTCCTGGTTTCCAGTCGTTTGCAGAAGAGAATGTCTTTCCTAATTGACCCCCCATAAATGTAAAGGACATATACCAGGAGCTGTGCCAGGCCCCCCCATGTCTGTTGACTCATCCAGCTGTAATGCATATAATTCACTGGCTTGTATGTGAAGCAGTAATTGTTTCAAAACATCTCCTGCCATGTCACTGATGTGTCGTGAAACAGTGTTTGATGAAGACATTGTATAGTTTTTGGGGCCTTTTGCTCCAGCATTGTCCCAGCCATATCCGCAGCAGCAGGAAGAATTAAGTCCTCCACAATAGTATGGGGCTTGCCTGTTCTAGCCACTCGGTAACTCACCATATAAGAGGCTTCTAGTCCCTTCTTATTAATGGTATCTGTTGCTTTTACACGTCTTACTACTCGAAAGTCGTCTTTATTCTCGCTCCAAAAACTCCCGTGGCTTATTTTTCAAATAGTTATGTTTCGTTTCTAAATGTCTGCACAAGAGTGAAGGTTTCCCGCAAGAGAGTAACAGTTAATGTGATTGGATGTTAATTATTTGACTAGGCTACCTGTATTTGACATTGTGTTGTTATTTCGCTGAACACTAGATGTTTTAATTTTATTTTTGGCAGTGAAACGAGGCTACTCAGGCGAGAAAAAAACCTCAACCAAATGTATAGCCCCATTGGAAAATATAAATGTACTGTTTGAAAATGTGAATCACAGTTGTATTTGGCGTACCGCCGATGGCATTGCGTGAAACGAGGCTAGTTTGGGAATACCTGCCCTAGACCCACTGTAATTTGCATACCGCCCCGATAGAGCCACGGATGATGCAATCGCCATCGCACTGCAAGAATGCTGTTCATTGACTATAGCTCAGCCTTCAACACCATAGTACCCTCCAAGCTCATCATTAAGCTCGGTGCCCTGGGTCTGACCCCGTCCTGTGGAACTGGGTCCTGGACTTCCTGACAGGCTGCCCCAAGGTGCTGAAGGTAGGAAACAACACCTGCACCACCCTGATCCTCAACACAGGGGCCCCACATGGGTGCATGCTCAGCCCCCTCCTGTACTCCCTGTTCACCCATGACTACGTAGCCACGCACGCCTCCAACTCAATCATCAAGTCTGCAGACGACACAACAGTGGTAGGCCTGATTACCAACAACCACAAGATAGCCTAGGTGAGGAGGTGAGGGCCCTGGCGGAGTGGTGCCAGGAAAATAACCTCTCCCTCAACGTCCACAAAAACGAAAGAGCAGATCGTGGACTTCAGGAGACAGCAAAGGTAGCATTCCCCTATCCACATCGACAGGGCCGCAGTGGAGAAGGTGAAAAGCTTCAAGTTCCTCTGCGTACCAATCACTGACTATTTGAAATGGTCCACCCGCACAGTGTGGTGAAGAAGGCACAACAGAAAAATGCCACGGGCACTATCTGATGTGTGGAGACATTTCACTGCAGCTAATGTAGAAGGAAAAGCTGTGTACATTTGCAAATACTGTGCCAAATCATTTGTGAAGAATGCAACAAAGATACAGAATCATCTGGCCAAGTGCATAAAGGTCCCTCAGCGCTCACAACAAGCAACCTCTGACAAAAGTCCCTCCACTTCTATTCAAGGTGAAAATTATGAATCAGACACCTTATTGATAGCAACAGCTCATGGTCCTCCTGGAATCAGACGTTTTTTTAACTCAATGGAGGAACGTAGTCAAAGAAATGAGGATGAATGTCGTGCTCAAGCTGTGTATGCAACTGGTTCACCTCTGATGCTCACAGGCAATGGGTATTGGAAGAGATTTCTGAATGTTCTTCGCCCAGCATACACCCCTCCAACCAGACATGCTTTATCTACTCATTTGCTGGATGCAGAGTTCAACAGAATTCAAGTGAAGGTCAAGCAAATCATAGAGAAAGCAGACTGTATTGCAATCATCTCTGATGGGTGGTCGAATGTTTGTGGGCAAGGAATAATTCACGACATCATCTCCACCCCTCAACCAGTATTCTACAAGGGCACAGCCACAAGGGACAACAGACACACCAGTCTCTACATTGCAGATGAGCTGAAGGCAGTCATCAATGACCTTGGACCACAGAAGGTATTTGCACTGGTGACAGACAATGCTGCGAACATGAAGGCTGCTTGGTCTAAAGTGGAGGAGTCCTACCCTCACATCACACCCATTGGCTGTGCTGCTCATGCATTGAATCTGCTCCTCAAGGACGTCATGGCACTGAAAACAATGGATACATTCTACAAGAGAGCCAAGGAAATGGTTATGTATGTGAAGGGTCATCAAGTTATAGCAGCAATCTACCTCACCAAGCAAAGTGAGAAGAATAAGAGCACCACATTGAAGCTGCCCAGCAACACCCATTTGGGTGGTGTTGTCATCATGTTTGACAGTCTCCTGGAGGGGAAGGAGTCTCTCCAAGAAATGGCCATATCACAGTTTGCCAATATGGACAGCCCCATCAAGAGGATCCTCCTGGATGATGTATTTTGGGAGAGAGTGGTAATCAGCCTGAAACCTATAGCAGTAGCCATTGCACGGATTGAGGGAGACAATGCCACCCTGTCTGATGTTCAGACTCTGCTTGCAGATGTAAAAGAGATCCGTACTGCCCTGCCCACTTCACTGTTGCTCCAAGCAGAGGAAACTGCAGTTCTGAAATATATCAAAAAGCGTGACGACTTCTGCCTGAAGCCCATACACGCCGCAGCGTACATGTTGGACCCCAAGTACGCTGGCAAGAGCATCCTGTTTGGTGCAGAGATCAACAAGGCCTATGGTGTCATCACTACCGTGTCTCACCACCTTGGCCTGGATAAGGGCAATGTTCTTGGCAGTCTGACGAAGTACACTTCCAAGCAAGGGCTTTGGGATGGAGATGCAATATGGCAGTCGTGCCAACATATCTCATCAGCCACCTGGTGGTAGGGACTTTGTGGATCAGAGGATCTTTCCCCTGTTGCCTCCATCATCCTCCAAATCCCACCAACAATCGGCCGCCTCAGTGCGCAACTGGTCCTTGTTTGGGAACACACACACCAAAGCACGCAACAGGCTGAACAATACAAGGGTTGACAATTGGTGGCCATCTGGGCAAATTTTTGGCTTTTGAGCCTGACAACGAGCCATCCTCAACAAAGTTGGAAAGTGACAGAGAAGATGAGGCCTCAGAGTCTGATGTTCAAGATATGGACATTGATGAGGTCCGGGGAGAAGAAATGGAAGCCTGAGAGGAAGACAACCAAAGCTTTAGTTTCTACACTATCATTTTACAGATGTATGTTGAAAACATTTTTTGGGACATGTGATGGATCTTTGGGATCATTCAATATTTCCTTTCTTTTGTTCAGTGAAATCATCCCATGTGAAGAGTCAACTCATATTGTTAAAGTTCAATTTGTAACTAAATAGTTTTTTTTATTTCTATTGGAAGGATTTAATCATTTGCAATTATGTCTACTTATGATAAGGTAAAAGGTTTATGTTTCTGTCTCCATATGATATGGTAAATATATCCAATGCAAAAAACATCTACATTTAAATAATATTAATTTTCATAAATTTCCGTTAATTCCCATATATTCCCACAGAAAGTTTCCATCTCTGAATATTCCCCAAAATGTGCAACGCTACACAGCACCCAAGGTCACAGGAAGGCCAAAAAGATCATCAAGGACCTCAGCCACCCGAGCCACGGCCTGTTCACCCCGCTATCATCCAGAAGGCGAGGCAGTACAGGTGCATCAAAGCTGGGACCAATAGACTGAAAAACAGCTTCTATCTCAAGGCCATCAGACTGTTAAATAGCCATCGCTAGCCGGCCTACATCCAGTACTCTGACTTGAACTTAGTTACTGTCACTAGCCAGCTACCACCCGGTTACTCACCCCTGCACCTTAGAGGCTGCTGCCCTATGTACATAGTCAAGGAACACTGGTCACTTTAACAATGGAACACTGGTCACTTAAATAATGTTAACATACTGTTCAAAATGTATATACTGTATTCTAGTCTATGCCATCCTATTCAACTATTACTGTACATATACTATTCTATCCACGTATTCTTCAGATATACTACATATTATATCCACATACTGTTCATACTGTCTATACAGCCTACCACACACACACATATACATATTTTACTCCGGACTACGACATTGCTCATCCTAATATTTCTTAATTCCATTCTTTTACTTTTAGATTTGTGTGTATTGTTAGATATTACTGCACTGTTGGAGCTAAGAACACAAGCATTTCGCTACACCTACAATAACATCTGCTAAATGTGTATGTGACCAATAGCATTTTATTTGATAGCTTCTAGCAATCCTAGGCTATGTCTCAAGTGGCACCCTTTTCCCCATATAGTGCACTACTTTTGATTAGAGCCCTATGCTTTGGTCAAAAGTAGTGCACTACAGAGGGAAAAGGGCGCCATGTTGGACGCAGACCCGGGCGGAGCCCGATGACTGACCACTGTTCAACGGTATCGTAGTACCTACCTTTGTTCTTTAGGAGGCGCCGCTCCCTCTCTTTGTCTACCTCTTCCTGAAGGATCCTCATGTGCTGGAGAACCTACAATCACATTGTAGTTGAAATGACACTGCACCATGCTAGAACCCAACAAACCTCTAGTCCATCTCAACGTCTCCTTCCTCTCACTGTCCTCCTGAGTGGCGCAGTGGTCTAAGGCACTGCATCTCAGTGCTAAAGGCATCACTACAGACCCTGGTTTGATTCCAGGCTGTATCACAATTGGCCATGATTAGGAGCCCCATAGGGCAGTGCACAATTGGCTCAGCATCATCTGGGTTAGGATTTGGCCGGGGTAGGCCGTCATTGTAAATAAGAATTTGTTCTTAACTGACTTTCCTTGTTAAATAAAAATGTCATCTCTTTGCTTCTTTTGAAGAAAGAAGGAACTTTATTATCAACTTCCATTGTCCTCCAAGAGTTGCTGAATCTCCTCAACTTCCCTCTGCCTACCTTCCCATCTCTCTCTCCCTCCCAGTCTTACCCTGGCAGCACATTGTTTACACTGTTTCTCGTCCAGACAGTCTCCTGCAGCCTTGGCCAGGTTGATTTCCAGAGGGTTGTCCTTCAGATCCAGCCACTTCAGGTTCTGCGCACACAAACACACATGCAGACAAAGGGGAAAAAAGAAGACTGTTGAGACTGTGTAAAGTGTTTTCTGTCTTCAACCTCCATCCATATACCACTGTGGTCGTGTTGAGTTCACCAATTTTACCCAGCTCAAAGATAACTGGCTAATTGTAGAGTTTACTGTGTAGTCTTGGTGATGAAAGGCACATATGACTTAATGTTTTTAAAACTGTTTGTAATTAACTGTCTAACAATAGAATTTTCAGATTGTCGTAAAAGGTTATGGATTGGCTGAGTACAGTTAGCCTTTCATACTGTTGATGGTTGGATTCAAAGTTTATTCCCAGCTCATTCACAGAGCTTTACACATTTTTCAGATTAATATCTGTGTCCACCAAAAATAAATTAACAGTAAATATTGCTATATATTATAGAATTAAGCAGATTCCCATATTAATTAATAATAGTAGTAAAAATGGCAGGAGAATACTGGGACTTTGAAACCCAGGGGGTGAGTACATTTGGGCTGTCTGTACGCTGATGTTTGGGAAATGTCTATTTTTCCTCTATTACATGAGAAGTATCATCACTAACTCATTTTGCCAAGTCAGCAGTATTTCCATACACCCACGCATTAAGACCACTTATTTGGGACTCGTAATTGCTCTGAATAAATTCACTCTAGTTCCAGGTCAAATTTATTTCCAGCAGAATGTCATCAGTGAACATGAGCCTTATATTGTGCTGTAGTTTGCCTACTAGAACTATTGCTCCAGAAGAGCTTGGGAGGGGAACTAACTACTATACCCAGGCAGATCTTGGCCAGCAGCATACCACTGCTGGCTTGCCTCTGAAGCTAAGCAGGGTTGGTCCTGGTCAGTCCCTGGATGGGAGACCAGATGCTGCTAGAAGTGGTGTTGGAGGGCAAGTAGGAGGCACTCTTTCCTCTGGTCTAAAAATATCACAATGCTCCAGGGCAGTGATTGGGGACATTGCCCTGTGTAGGGTGCTGTCTTTCAGATGGGATGTTAAATGAGTGTCCTGACTCTGTGGTCACTAAAGATCTAATGGCACATCGTAGGGGTGTGGCCACCTAATGCTTCCAATTGGCTCATGACTATTTCCAGGTCATTGAGAATGTGTTCTCAGCCAACTTACCTAGTAAAAAAAAAAGTTACATGGGTGCCAATGGTGAAACATGCTAACTCCTTTTGTTTTCTAATTAAATAGTGATCATTGTCTGGTTAATGACTTCAGTGGTTAGATACCGTTTAGTATCATGAGGTCCCTGGCAATTCCAAGTTCTAGTGTGTGTGTATTACCTACCTTGAGCTGTGAGAAGCTGACCGGCAGAATGGTCAGCTTGTTGTTGTACAGATCCAGGTGTTGCAGGTTGCCAAGGCGACCCAGATCATCAGGTAGAACAGTCAGCTGGTTCTTACTGAGGTCCACCTTGACCAGGTGGCTCAGGCTGCAGAACTCCAGCTGGACACACACACACACACACACACACACACACACACACACACACACACAGTTATGTACAGTCTGTAATACTCATCTCTCTCCCCTCCTACAGCATCATTCCGCCGTGGCTTCTATGATCCACAGACAGGAGACAGTGGAATGTCTGCGCAAGTTCAACGCTCAGAGGAAACTCAAGGTACACTAGTGCTGCTAACTCTTACACCCCTCTCCTCCTCTACCCATATACCTCTTGTTAACACACTGTAGTACAACTCCTTGACCCTCTGGCTGGGTTGGCTACCATACATTAGTCTTTAAAGAATATCTACTTTAAAGACATTAGCCACTTGTCTTCAGAGGAGAGCAACACTGTGAGCAGGATTTAGTTCCAGTCAAGCACTAACACAACTGACCGAACTGAAGATTGTGGTGACCAGTGTTTGGCTTTGGGGCTGAGGTCATTCAAGGTTACTCACAGGCAGGGAGGTGATGTTGTTGCAGGACAGATCCAGGACTGTAACTTTCGGGAAGGCAGCCTGAAAGCACACACATAACAGTATGACAACAAGACTACTGCCTATAATACATGGCGTTATAAAAAGTAATGTGGTGTGAGTGTGTCGTTGTTGGCCTACCAGTTCTTTAACAGGAACTTCAGTGAGGTTACAGAGGCTCAGATCCATCTCGTTGCCATCGATTTTGTCCTTCAGATTCAACACCTTGTTTTTACTCATCCTGAGTTTTGGGTGGGGGCTGGGGGAGAATACAAATGATTGTGAAAACTTCCAAACATAATTGAATAGCTAACTGACATGTTGACTACCATGGTTTGCTATCTGTAGCCTATCTAGGCAAACAAATTGAGAAAGCATACAGGAGCTAGCTACCGTAAGATACGTTGTTCCAACCTTATTTTAATGTCATTGCAATTACTTAGTAATTAAGCTGACTAGCTAAAGTTACACTTTGTTTCTCTTCTAGTGTGCTACCGTTTCTACGTTGGCAGCTAACGTAGTGACAGCGCAGCAAAGTAACCTTTTCTTGGTACAGTAACGTTAGTGAAAGTACTTACCTGTTTCACTGAGAAATTCACCACCGTTTTCAAACGTCTCAGACCTTCTATTCCTACTAATAAATACTACAAGAATGGCTACTTTATAGACAATTGTCAAAATAGTCGAGAAATCGCAGACAAATATATTAAATCGCATTAAATCGCAGACAAATATATTGTGTATAAGTAGCGAGGCTGCAGTAAATTCTTACAATGAAAGTCCACGTCATTGATAGAAAGATACAGTCGTGCCAATGACGCGATATTTCAGAGCATATCGCCATCTACAGCTTGGAGGAGCAACTGGCAAGATACTCTCTCTCTCACACACACGCACACTGGAAGGTCTTTCAGTTCTTTCTTTATTGCTGTTCAGCATAGTCTACAATATATAAAAAAAAATGTTTCATTAACACATTATAAGACACGAAAAGCATGCACCGTTTATTATAACCAGTTAAGAAACAATGTTGGGTAACAGAAATACTCTTGGGGCGGAAGGTAGGCAGGCAGGCAGGCAGGCAGGTAGGTAGGTAGGCAGGCAGGTAGGTAGGCAGGCAGGTAGGTAGGCAGGCAGGCAGGTAGGTAGGTAGGCAGGTAGGTAGGTAGGTAGCCAAGTGGGTAGATCGTTGGGCCAGTAACCGAAAGATTTCTAGATCGAATATCCGAGCTGACAAAGTAAACATCTGTCGTTATGCCCCTGAACAAGGCAGTTAACCCACTGTTCCTAGACCGTCATAGTAAATAAGAATTTGTTCTTAACTGACTTGCCTAGTTAATTAAAGGTTACGTTTAAAAATGTATTGTCATTTGAATATGCAAATGTCACAGGGTTATATTGGTGATTCCCCTTGCCACTTAATTGTTAAGGCAATGGGTTTTTGGTTTTTGTTTTGTTTTGCCTTCACCTACTCAACATGCCATCTTATTGGCTGGTTTGTGTAGCTTTCTTACGAGGGAGGATGTTTCGGGTTAGAATTGTCCCAGTGAACAAGCACCAAACCAGCGGAAAGTTGTTGGATGTAAAGCACTGTCCTTCAAAAGTGAATTTTATACTCCCAAGTGATGATTTAAATGTACAATTTATATCAATTTATTTGTAAATGTTATTCGAACATCACACATAAGATGCAGCGTTTTTTGGTGAATATTTGTTGTGCATTTTGTTGTAGAGAATTCCAGCTAATACTAGCTAGCAATTTACTGTGTGGTGGGGGGGTTCGTATATTTTGTACAGTGCGTGAGTGCAGAGTTGGATTGCATGACGTGCAATTTTGTGCTGTTCCTATCAGGTACATTGTTAAAGATATTATATTGTAATTGTATTATTTTGGTAACTACATGCCCAGTGAACAAGCACCAAACCAGGGTGCGTGAGTGCAGAGTTGGATGGTGAGCCGTGCATTGCATGACGTGCAATTTTGTGCTGTTCCTATCAGAATAAAGCTACATGACTGGTGCTACAAGTTGGAGTTCGTGTCGATGAATGATTGTACACAACGCAAGAAGAGTACTGTTACGCAAACCTACACACTTATTGATAAAATATTCTATAGATACATGGTATATATTTTATATAGATGAGCAAATGTAACAGTATAACTTTAAACCGTCGCCCCGACACGGGCGCGAACCAGGGACCCTCGTCGTTACCCATCGCTCCACAAAAGCCGCGGCCCTTGCAGAGCAAGGTGCAACACTACTTCTAGGTTTCAGAGCAAGTGACGTAACTGATTGAAACGCTAGTAGCGCGTACCCGCTAACTAGCTAGCCATTTCACATCCGTTACACAAACACACAAGTGCCTTTCAAAACAAAACAAAACACTCAAAACACCCATTGACACTGCACATGATGGAATTGATGAAAGAACACAAACATCGTTGAACTTATTAAACCACAAATGTAATTACGGGTGAAACTTAAAAGATCTTCTCATAAACCGTCATTCAGATTGACTCGCAACTCAGAAAGTATGTTCATTATGTCAGTCTACTAAGTTTGAAAGCTAAGTGACACTTCAAAAGATGGAAGAGAAAATCGCAACTTTCTAAAAAATAAATATTGCGTTCTCAATCAACCCCTAATAACTCAACTTCTCTTCCCTCTATGTCATGTCTGCATTTATGTGTTGTTTTTTTGTACCATGCTCATTAGGGACCACAATAGAAATAAGTCAGATTTTTTTCTGTTATCCCTGTGAAGTTTTTCAAATGTACAGTATGTACATGTGTGTATGTGTTGTTTTTTTACATGCAAATAAACTCAATCAAGTATGTTCATTGTGTCAGCCTCTGACATGCACTGTCAACACAAGTGTGTGCCTTTCCAAATCATGTCCAATTAATTGAATTTACCAGAGGTGGACTCCAATCAAGTTGTGGAAACAGGATGCACCTGAGCTCACTTTCGAGTCTCATAGCAAAGGGTCTGAATACTTACGTAAATAAGGTATTTCTGTTTTTTTATTTGTAATACATTTGCAAAAATGTCTAAAAACCTGTTTTCACTTTGTCAATAGGGGGCATTGTGTGTAGATTGATGAGGAAAAAGAATAAGGCTGTAACAAAAAGTTAAGGGGTCTGAATACTTTCTGAATGCACTGGTCGTGCTGCTGCTCCAGTTTCAACTGTTCTGCCTGCGGCTATGGAACCCTGACCTGTTCACCGGACGTGCTACCCATCCCAGACCTGCTGTTTTCAACTCTCTAGAGACCGCAGGAGCGGTAGAGATACTCTTAATGATCGGCTATGAAAAGCCAACTGACATTTACTCCTGAGGTGCTGACTTGCTGCACGCTCGACAACTACTGTGATTATTATTATTTGACCATGCTGGTCATTTATGAACTTTTGAACATCTTGGCCATGTTCTGTTATAATCTCCACCCGGCACAGCCAGAAGAGGACTGGCCACCCCTCATAGCCTGGTTCCTCTCTAGGTTTCTTCCTAGGTTTTGGCCTTTCTAGGGAGTTTTTCCCAGCCACCGTGCTTCTACACCTGCATTGCTTGCTGTTTGGGGTTTTAGGCTGGGTTTCTGTAAAGCACTTTGAGATATCAGCTGATGTACGAAGGGCTATATAAATAAATTTGATTTGATATGAAGAATACTTGTCTAAGCATTAACAATGATTCATATTTGTTCATATTTAAGTGACCTATGCATTACATTTGGGTTTTAAAACATGTTCCAAGGTCAAATAAATGCCCCCAATGCAAATTGCTGTATTGGCTTAGAGCAAGAACTATTCTGGCTGCCGCAGTAAAAATATTGTCGGAAATACTCAGTAGGGTCTGTAGATTGTATATATGGTGTCATTTCATGGGGCTCTGAATAATACGGAATGTTGCTGGCCTTTTACTCCACCCATTCCATTGGTTGCCAAATTACATCACAACAGTGCAGGGAACGCTCACTGAATTAAAGGGGAACTACACTCAAAATCTAAGTTTCTTAGATTTTTCCCAGACCTAAAAAGTCATCCCCTGATGTGGTTTAAGCATTGTTGTAAACACAGAAAATCTAATTTTGTTGTTTTTATAATAAAAGTAATTGTGAAAAAATGGGGAAATCAGAGTTTTTTGGGGAAATCCAAAACCTGGAAGAAAAAAAAACTAAAAAGAACCCCCTCTGAATGTGTTCCTGTGCATGACTGCACTTTAGAGTCTGTGTTATCCTGCGGCACAGCATTTTGGGGAAGTTGAGGTCAGTTCCACAATTGACTATGCACCTAAGAGGGAAAGAGTTGTGCCATCCTAGAAATGTTTTTGTGAAATTTAATATATAAAATTTAGCATACACTTTTATCCAAAGCAACTTACAGTCAGTCATGCATGAATACATTTTTACTTATGGGTGATCCTGGGAATTGAACCCAATATCCTGGCATTACAATGTTCTACCAAGATGCACGACAGGGTTATAAATGCTTTTTGCAGCCTCAATTTAATATGATTTATAAGGCCTTTATTAAGCGGTGCTTATGACACCCTTTATAAAGCACAGGTTTATGTCATATTTTACATAGTGGGTTATGTCGCATTTGACATTGGTGATTTGACAGGCAACACTTATGAACCCTTTATAAAGCATGACATACGGTTATAGATTATTTCTTACACATTTATGAAAGCATTATGATGCCTTTATAATCTGCACGTCATTTAAAGCAGGATCATATCACAATTTGTGCCACCGATAAGTGAGAAACCTACATGCCAAGTATAGACCATATAATGTGTCCCCTACAGGTTCTGTGTGGCTCAGCTGGTAGAGCATGGTGCTTGTGACGCCAGGGTTGTTTTGTTCGATTCCTTTGGGGGATCAACACTAAAATGTATTCACTCGCTACTGTAACAGGTTCTGGATAGGAGCAAAGACAAGTGTTAATGTAATAGAAAAGAGCAGAAGCGCTGAACTATCTGTTCAGATCCTAATTCTTCATACCTACAAGTTATGGATAATATGCTCAAGGAGAAAGCCTCCACTTCTTTGTAGTGTTATAGCAGCGTGTGAATATCAGATAGACGTTTTTTTTCCCTCCACTGTTTTCACTAAAACTTTGTGGTGCAGCGGTAAATCGTTGGCTTTAGTAGCCTATAATCAGTTGGAATACCAGGTTTAAATCTTACATCACGCTTCCCTTTTTCGCCTACAACTTTACTATTTTTCCAAAACGAAATCTATGGCATTATTTAGGATGCTTAAGACAGAATCTTATACTATATAAAACAAATGATTTGAACAATAGTACAGTCGTTTTAATGTTTTTATTCTAAAACAATGTGCCTTCAACGGGATTCAACCTCATACCCTCACCTCCCTGAATGTTCCATAGTTCCCTGCCTGATGTCATAGACTAGACGTAACATAGTCGAAGTAAATCCGGCACTCAAAATAATATATTATGTTTTGTTTGGTCGGGTTATATAAGATGTTTGGTCAGGGTGGATGGTGGGCATATAACGTGAACGTCTTGCAACCCAAAGGTTGCGGGTTCAAATCTCAACATGGACAACTTTAGCATTTTTGCTAATTAGTACTTTTTAGCTACTTTACAACTACTTAGCATGTTAGCTAACCCTTTCCCTAACCGTAACCCTTCCCTTAACATTATAACCTAATTCCCAAATTGAACCCTAACCCAGCTAACGTTAGCAACCTAGCTAGAATTCGTAACATATCATACATTTTGGAAATTCGTAACATATTGTACGTTTTGCAAATTTGTAACAGATAATACTAAATGGAGTGTCTTCGGATTTACGTACAGAATAATACGAAATGTTCTGAGAAGCCTACCTGCTAAGCTACCGGTCAGTTGGAACTTTTTGTACAAAATTCGAACTATATTTCAAAGTACGATGTCCAGTAGAGGTCGGTGTTTGAAAGCAGCTTTTAAATCGAAAAAAGCACCGGAACCACGACGAAATAAGTTGTCTCATTCACTGGATGTAAATAAGAAAAGGTAAAAGACTTTAGTTCGAAAAACTTTATTTTTTTTCTTGCAGTTGACATTTTCAATCAGCATTCTACAAAAGTGACCCATGGTCCAGTATACTGTAGGTGAGAGGGATACAGGTATGGGTGTATGAGCTGACGATGTGTGAACACTAGCTAACAGAGCTGTAGCCAGCCTGTAGTTGAGGATAAGGAAGAGAGCATCTGTAGTGTATCTTATAGACTATTTATGAATCTCAAATGGCACCCTATTCCCCCATATGGCTCACTACCTTCACTTAAAAGGGAATAAGGCTCTGGTCAAATGTAGTGCACAATACAGGGAATTGGGATCTGGTCAAAGTAGTGCACTATATAGGGAATAGGGTGTCGTTTGGAGACAATATGACAATACAGAAAGGTCAGAGGGGTGTACCACTATGGGTACTCTTTAGGGGTGTGTGGATCTGTGGAGCATACCACTGCAGGTACTCTACAGGGGTGGAGACTGACCTAGACTACCATGCTTTACTCTACAATCGCCTCATGCACCGCAAAGTGTGTTGCCTAGGTAACAGCAAGAAGTGCATTCCATGTTGGTGTCATCATCCCTTTTTTTTATGTCGTGTTTTTTTTTCTTCTCAAATACAATTATTAATTTCACATATCATCCACGGAATGAGCAACACATTTTTGTTTAAACAAATAAAACACAGAACATGTGACGACATTAACAGTAGAGCATACACTAAAAACAATATAATAGAAAATTAAACAAACTAAAGGTTTTCACAAAATGAGAGGGTTCAGGTTTGTCTATCGAACAGCACAGGTGTTTTTGTTGGGTGATGTGTGTTACTTGTTTACAGGTACAGGTTCTGTATTGCTTTAGTGTCTTTGTGGTAAAGCTCTTTACACCAGTCAGACTGAGATAATCTGGTGTGTATGACTGTGTGTGTGTTAGGAAAGGTGTGCAAGGGACACAGGTGGTAGTTCAAAGTTCAGAGGTCATTCTTCTACAGTTAATAACCCCAAAACAAATCATTACGTTACATTCTCCTCTGAGTGTTACACATCCTCCATCGGCATCGTACATTCTCAGGGACTCCACTCTGTTTTCTTTACAGTTCAGTATCTATCCACCACCGCCATTTTGGATCAAATCCTCCATTCACCACCATGTACAGCAAGTCCAGTTTCTTAGCTAACGAGGCAAGTCCCATTCAGGATAGATCACAGTTGAGTACAGTAGGGCTGATTGGAGACATAAAAGAGCTGCATGCAAAACCAGGGCCAGAGTCTACTGGTTCATGGACCGGAGTTGGCGAGTCCAGTCCAGTACAATCCAGTTTGGTAGTCTAGTGAAGCTAACTGTTGTTTTTATAGTGTTCGACCACTCGTTAGAAGGTCAAACAGAAATACATGAATATTAATTAGATTGCAGATCACACGAACCCCTGATTGGTTGGTTGGTAGAGGCAAGGGGAGGAGTCCCAAAGGTCTACCAATGACACGAAACACAAGAAAGCCATTATGACACATTGAGGGGGAGAATGGTCTAACTCTAGCAGTCTCCTTTTTGGACTGTGGATAGGTTAAATCCTCTTCAACATTTCCTTGTTAGATTTAGATTTAGCAACTGAGATAGATGCTTCTCATCTATTGTCCAGAGCAAGGAGAGGTGCAGGACGGTTGAGTGAGGAGAGGTGCAGGACAGTTGAGTGAGGAGAGGTGCAGGACGGTTGAGTGAGGAGAGGTGCAGGACGGTTGAGTGAGGAGAGGTGCAGGACGGTTGAGTGAGGAGAGGTGCAGGACGGTTGAGTGAGGAGAGGTGCAGGACGGTTGAGTGAGGAGAGGGGCAGGACAGTTGAGTGAGGATACTGCCTCAGGACATGGGCGTTGGTTGATTAGGTGAGGAGATGCAGGAAGGAAGGCCGAGGTCTAATGCGTAATCATGAGGTTGTGTAAAATGGCTAAAATATCAGTCTGTGCTGTTATGACGCTGAGGTCGGAATTGGACGGGTGTGTGCATGTTACACTATGAGTGGTCCGCGGCGTGGTGTGTGAGGTGTTTGTTTGGGACTCTGGCCATCCATAGTCTCCGCCCCCTGCTCCTCCAGGTTGATATTACTGGTTGAGGTGTGGTGGGGGAGAGGCTCCAACACTGGCCTATAGCCTCCCAGATACATCAGACCTGAGAGAGAGAGCGAGAGAGAGAGAGCGAGAGAACAAAGGATGTAAAAGAAAAACAACATGTTGAGGACTGTTCTATTCTATCGCCATCTAGTGGCTGATAATGGTAGTGTCTAAAGTCTGTGGCGGACCAGTCTAACTGGAGGGAAAGGGGTAAAAGGGGATACCCTGTCAGTTGTGCATGCATTCAACCAAAATGTGTCCTCCGCATTAAACCCAACCCCTCTGAGTCAGAGAGATGTGGGGGGCTCCCTTAATCGACATCATCGGCGACCAGTTGTTGCTGGGGGTTAACTGTCTTGCTGAAGGGCAGAACTGCAGATTTTTCCACCTTGCTGGCTCGGGGATTCGAACCAGCGACCTTTCAGTTACTGGCCCAACACGCTTAACCTCTAGGCTACCTACCTGGTCATTGCAATGGGGAGTTAAAGTCAGGCCTACTGGGCCACATGCACATTCAATAAGGGACCGATCCCAACTTCAGAAATGTGCACAAAACACTTTTACCAGATGTGTTTCTCAAGTTGGGATTCGTCTCTGAAAAACAGGAGAGTTACGGTAGCTATATGCAGGGTTTTGTACCAGCCCAGCACTTACAGCACCTGATTCAACTAATCAAGGTTTTCTTGAGGATTAGTCAATGATGGATGATTGAGTGCTGGGCTGAAACTAATATAAACTCTGAACACCGTTTGGCTCTCCAGGAGAAAGGTAAGACATCACTGATCTAGATCACACTATGGTTATTTAGCAGTTATTTACCAGGTAGTGGTTATTTAAAATGTGGTTATTTGCCAGGTAGCGGTTATTTACCAGGTAGCGGTTAATTACCAGGTAGTGGGTATTTACCAGGTAGTGGTTATTTACCAGGTAGTGGTTATTTACCAGGTAGTGGTTATTTACCAGGTAGCGGTTATTTACCAGGTAGCGGTTATTTGCCAGGTAGAAGTTATTTGCCAGGTAGAAGTTATTTGCCAGGTAGAAGTTATTTGCCAGGTAGTGGTTATTTAAAATGTGGTTATTTGCCAGGTAGAAGTTATTTGCCAGGTAGAAGTTATTTGCCAGGTAGAAGTTATTTACCAGGTAGTGGTTATTTAAAATGTGGTTATTTGCCAGGTAGCGGTTATTTACCAGGTAGCGGTTATTTACCAGGTAGCGGTTATTTACCAGGTAGCGGTTATTTACCAGGTAGAAGTTATTTGCCAGGTAATGGTTATTTACCAGGTAGAGGTTATTTGCCAGGTAGTGGTTATTTACCAGGTAGTGGTTATTTACCAGGTAGAAGTTATTTGCCAGGTAATGGTTATTTACCAGGTAGAAGTTATTTACCAGGTAGTGGTTATTTACCAGGTAGAAGTTATTTACCAGGTAGTGGTTATTTACCAGGTAGAAGTTATTTACCAGGTAGAAGTTATTTGCCAGGTAGAAGTTATTTGCCAGGTAGTGGTTATTTACCAGGTAGCGGTTATTTACCAGGTAGCAGTTATTTACCAGGTAGCAGTTATTTGCCAGGTAGAAGTTATTTGCCAGGTAGAAGTTATTTACCAGGTAATGGTTATTTACCAGGTAGAAGTTATTTGCCAGGTAGCGGTTATTTACCAGGTAGCGGTTATTTACCAGGTAGCGGTTATTTACCAGGTAGCGGTTATTTACCAGGTAGCGGTTATTTACCAGGTAGAAGTTATTTGCCAGGTAATGGTTATTTACCAGGTAGAGGTTATTTGCCAGGTAGTGGTTATTTACCAGGTAGTGGTTATTTACAGGTAGAAGTTATTTGCCAGGTAATGGTTATTTACCAGGTAGAAGTTATTTACCAGGTAATGGTTATTTACCAGGTAGAAGTTATTTGCCAGGTAGTGGTTATTTACCAGGTAGTGGTTATTTACCAGGTAGAAGTTATTTGCCAGGTAATGGTTATTTGCCAGGTAGTGGTTATTTACCAGGTAGTGGTTATTTACCAGGTAGCGGTTATTTGCCAGGTAGAAGTTATTTGCCAGGTAGAAGTTATTTGCCAGGTAGTGGTTATTTACCAGGTAGTGGTTATTTACCAGGTAGCGGTTATTTACCAGGTAGAAGTTATTTGCCAGGTAGTGGTTATTTACCAGGTAGCGGTTATTTACCAGGTAGAAGTTCTTTGCCAGGTAATGGTTATTTACCAGGTAGAAGTTATTTGCCAGGTAATGGTTATTTACCAGGTAGTGGTTATTTAACAAGTGGTTATTTACCAGGTAGTGGTTATTTACCAGGTAGCAAGGTAGTGGTTATTTACCAGGTAGAAGTTATTTGCCAGGTAGTGGTTATTTACCAGGTAGCGGTTATTTACCAGGTAGCGGTTATTTACCAGGTAGAAGTTATTTGCCAGGTAGAAGTTATTTGCCAGGTAATGGTTATTTACCAGGTAGTGGTTATTTAACAAGTAGTGGTTATTTACCAGGTAGAAGTTATTTGCCAGGTAGAAGTTATTTGCCAGGTAGAAGTTATTTGCCAGGTAGTGGTTATTTACCAGGTAGTGGTTATTTACCAGGTAGAAGTTATTTGCCAGGTAATGGTTATTTACCAGGTAGAAGTTATTTACCAGGTAGCGGTTATTTACCAGGTAGAAGTTATTTGCCAGGTAATGGTTATTTACCAGGTAATGGTTATTTGCCAGGTAGTGGTTATTTACCAGGTAGCGGTTATTTACCAGGTAGAAGTTATTTGCCAGGTAGAAGTTATTTGCCAGGTAGTGGTTATTTACCAGGTAGCGGTTATTTACCAGGTAGAAGTTATTTGCCAGGTAATGGTTATTTACCAGGTAGAAGTTATTTGCCAGGTAATGGTTATTTACCAGGTAGTGGTTATTTAACAAGTGGTTATTTACCAGGTAGCAAGGTAGTGGTTATTTACCAGGTAGTGGTTATTTACCAGGTAATGGTTATTTACCAGGTAGCCAGGTAATGGTTATTTACCAGGTAGCCAGGTAATGGTTATTTACCAGGTAGCCAGGTAGTGGTTATTTACCAGGTAGCCAGGTAGTGGTTATTTACCAGGTAGTGGTTATTTACCAGGTGGTGGTTATTTACCAGGTAGTGGTTATTTAACAAGTGGTTATTTACCAGGTAGTGGTTAGTTAGTGGTCATTTACCAGGTAGCAAGGTAGTGGTTATTTACCAGGTAGCCAGTTAGTGGTTAGTTAATGGTTATTTACCAGGTAGTGGTTAGTTAGTGGTTATTTACCAGGAAGCGGTTATTTACCAGGTAGTGGTTAGTGGGTATTTACTGGCTCGGGGATTCGTGGTTATTTACCAGGTAGTGGTTCTTTTCCAGGTAGTGGTTATTTACCAGGTAGCCAGGTAGTGGTTATTTACCAGGTAGCGGTTATTTTCCAGGTAGTGGTTATTTACCAGGTAGTGGTTATGTACCAGGTAGCCAGGTAGTGGTTATTTACCAGGTAGCGGTTATTTACCAGGTAGTGGTTATTTACCAGGTAGTGGTTATTTACCAGGTAGTGGTTATTTACCAGGTAGCGGTTATTTACCAGGTAGCGGTTATTTACCAGGTAGTGGTTATTTACCAGGTAGTGGTTATTTAACAAGTGGTTATTTACCAGGTAGTGGTTAGTTAGTGGTCATTTACCAGGTAGCAAGGTAGTGGTTATTTACCAGGTAGCCAGTTAGTGGTTAGTTAATGGTTATTTACCAGGTAGTGGTTAGTTAGTGGTTATTTACCAGGAAGCGGTTATTTACCAGGTAGTGGTTAGTGGGTATTTACTGGCTCGGGGATTCGTGGTTATTTACCAGGTAGTGGTTCTTTTCCAGGTAGTGGTTATTTACCAGGTAGCCAGGTAGTGGTTATTTACCAGGTAGCGGTTATTTACCAGGTAGTGGTTCTTTTCCAGGTAGTGGTTATTTACCAGGTAGCCAGGTAGTGGTTATTTACCAGGTAGCGGTTATTTACCAGGTAGTGGTTATGTACCAGGTAGTGGTTATGTACCAGGTAGCCAGGTGGGGGTTATTTACCAGGTAGCCAGGTTGGGGTTATTTACCAGGCAGTGGTTATTTAACAAGTGGTTATTTACCAGGTAGTGGCTATTTACCAGTTAGCAGTTATTCACCAGGTAGTGGTTATTTACCAAGTAGTATTTAACAAGTAGTTATTTGCCAGGTAGTGGATATTTAACAGGTAGTGTTTTTTTTTACCGGTAGTGGTTATTTAACAAGTGGGTATTTACCAGGTAGTGGCTATTTACCAGCTAGTGGTTATTTACCAAGTAGTATTTAACAAGTAGTTATTTGCCAGGTAGTGGATATTTAACAGGTAGTGTTTTTTTTATCGGTAGTGGTTATTTAACAAATGGGTATTTACCAGGTAGTGGGTATTTAACAGGTAGTGGTTATTTACCAGGTAGTGGTTATTTACCAGGTAGCCAGGTAGTGGTTATTTATTAGGTAATGGTTATTTACCAGGTAGCCAGGTAATGGTTATTTACCAGGTAGCCAGGTAGTGGTTATTTAACAAGTGGTTATTTACCAGGTAGTGGTTATGTACCAGGTAGCCAGGTGGGGGTTATTTACCAGGTAGTGGGTATTTACCAGGTAGTGGTTATTTACCAGGTAGCCAGGTAGTGGCTATTTACCAGGTAGTGGGTATTTACCAGGTAGTGGTTATTTACCAAGTAGTATTTAACAAGTAGTTATTTGCCAGGTAGTGGATATTTAACAGGTAGTGTTTTTTTTACCGGTAGTGGTTATTTAACCAATGGGTGTTTACCAGGTAGTGGGTATTTAACAGGTAGTGGTTATTTACCAGGTAGTGGGTATTTAACAGGTAGTGGGTATTTACCAGGTAGTGGTTATTTACCAGGTAGTGGTTATTTAACAAGTGGTTATTTACCAGGTAGTGGGTATTTAACAACAGTAATTATAATTAGGTAGAGCAGTCTACAGTGTCAATAGCGTGAGCCTGTGGTTTTAGTTTAGTGAATATCCTCTGACCTACCAGCTAGCCACAGCTATAGCCATACCTATTCCTCAATGTGCACAGGGCACGAATCCGCATCTGTCCATCCAAAAGGGAGGAGAGAGAGAGAGAGAGAGAGAGAGAGAGAGAGAGAGAGAGAGAGAGAGAGAGAGAGAGAGAGAGAGAGAGAGAGAGAGAGAGAGAGAGAGAGAGGGACATCGAAGAGGAGACGGAAAATATGAAATGATGGATAAAGGAGAGAAACAGAGAATAGAACACATTTACGGCACAGAGAATTCAAATACCACAAAGAGAAGGGGTGAGGGGGTGGGTGGGTACAAGGGCGACCAAGGGAGAGCGAGGGACTGGGGTCAGAGGTCAATAAGTTGGGAGTTACAGGAATGGGAGGAGCTAAGGCTTCGTTTAATTATTAAAATAGGGACTGTGCTCAAGTAGCCAGATGTCTAAATCTTTGCGTTCACTCTGTGGCTTGAGCTTTGTAACAAAAAGGCCAGAAAACAGGGACTAATAGTTTGAGAGTTGGTGGCCGCAGAAACATCGCCCATGTTAGAGCGCTACAGAGATAAAGTTAAAGCAACGTTTTTTTCACTGGTTTTGGATACTTGTTGTTCTTGTCAAAAGCAGCACCTGGATCTTGACACACTGCTGTGTACTGGGATTATCTCTTGAGAAGCAAAGCCTTTCACCCCTCCCTCACTGTAACCTGCTTCTGGTCAGCACAACAGAGGGGCACATCTAGCAAGCAAGGGAGAAGCAGAGGAGAGGGAGAGTTGGATGGAGGGAGGGATGAGTCGCAGACGATTAGCAAAGCGGCTCGGAACTGGCAGACACTGAACATGAACTTGGAGCTCTGGGATGAACCGGATAGAACACCCACACACACTCACCCACACACCCCCCCTCTCTCTCACTCACACACACACACACACACACTCACACCCCCCCCTCTCTCTCACACACACACACTCACGGACAAACAGAACACGGACAAATAGAACACCACAAAAGCTCACACACACACAAACAAATAAAACATGGTCAAACACACACAGTTATATGCAAAGACACACACACTCTCACATATCCACAATCAGACACACTCACAAACATAAAGACACGCACACAGGAGTTTTTTTTACTGGGGGGAGAGTAGGAAGAGATTGCACAACTACCGCTATAGAGAAAAACAACAACAGACGACAACCACAAGTGAAAGAAGGGTGGATGATGAGAAGGAAGCCTCCTGTTCTAACTGCTGAGAAAGACATGCTGTCAGTGTTCGGTATGGATGGATCCCACTGCTGACGCCAATTACAGCCTGATTTAGTCTGGCTCATTCATTCCCTTCCTGCACCTGTTTACTGAGCCCTTTGAGATGAAACAACAGTAGTAGACAGACATTTGAAGGGCAAATGTTTATACTAAACAAATCTTGGCTAGATACATCGGAGCCTCAGCTTTGACTTAAAGCTCTGTAGACCTGTGTCTGCCACTTCCTGCCCTCTCCACCCTCTCAATCTTCTTCTCCTCACTCTACCCTGACTTCTGGTCCACTGTTTTTCCTCTCGTCCAGGATCCCTCGCTCACTTCTTATTTCCTTACACTGACACCCCTTTCTCTCCCCATTCGCCCCAGTCTCAGCTCTGATTGGTCCATGTTCGGTAGGTTGCCACTCACCGGCGAATCGGCAGTCGGGAACCTGCTCATTGTCCAGCCCCCCCAAACAGTGCGTGTCGCAGAGGGCGACGCCCTGATTGTTATTGGCCAACTCTGGACACCTGCTCCGCCCACCTGCAAGCGAGGGCAAAGGTCAAACAACAGCAGCCAGGCACAGCAGGGGACGGGGCCAGGAGTGTAGCTAGTTTTGTGTGTGTGTGTGTGTGTGTGTGTGTGTGTGTGTGTGTGTGTGTGTGTGTGTGTGTGTGTGTGTGTGTGTGTGTGTGTAAAGGAGGGCATGGGTGAGATCATGTGATGGTGATGAGTAGCATGTGGCTCAGCAGGCTCAGAGGATGCACATGGAAGCTGGCACACGGTGCAGCAGGGACAGATACATGCAAACATATATCATACGCACATGAACATATATAGAGACAGGATTCCTTTGGTTTCCTTATTAACTCATTTATTAATTGTTTGTTATTGTTTATTTAATGCACACAGCCAATAGCACCACTCCATATTAACACACACATACATCTTACTATACTTGTGAGGACTTTTTGGTGACCAACAATTGATTCCCATTCAAAATCTTATTTTCTCTAACCTTAAACCTAACCTCTAAGCCTAAAATAGCCTTTTTACAAGTGAGGACCGGCAAAATATCCTCACTTCTCTGAATTTTAGTTGGTTTAGTATTCTTGTGAGGACTTCTGGGACTCACAAGTATAATAAAACATGTACACACGCACACACACAATTATAGTAAAATGTGTACACACGCATACGCACGCACACACACACATGCAAACCGACTACGACTGGAGAAAAAATAAATATTAAGAAGTTGTATACTAGTCAGAACATGCATGGTGATTAAGATGTCACAAACATACACACAAGATACACAAACATGCAGACATACAAGCATTTAAACACACATTCATAAATTACACACACACACGCATTCAAACTCTGGGGTCACACGCATTCAAACTCTGGGGTCACACGCATTCAAACTCTGGGGTCACACGCATTTAAACTCTGGGGTCACACGCATTCAAACTCTGGGGTCACACGCATTCAAACTCTGGGGTCACACGCATTCAAACTCTGGGGTCACACGCATTCAAACTCTGGGGTCACACGCATTCAAACTCTGGGGTCACACGCATTCAAACTCTGGGGTCACACGCATTCAAACTCTGGGGACACAGAGAGGCAGGGTTAGAGATTGAAGCCCAATTTATCACTTTGGAGTGGAGGAGGAAGAGAGGAGGATGAGGAGATGGAGTATGACTCCACACACACACACACACAGAGACACACAGAGAGCGAGAGAGAGAGAGAAAGAGGCTCACACTCACGCAAATATACTGTACATACAACTGCATATTAGGGTGTGGAATCTAAGCAGCGCATGCAGAGCACAGCAGGCAAACACACAAGCATTGGCAAGCTAACAACCCACACACATACACAGCTGACCTGGATACAAATACTATTTAGGGGATTTCAAGTACTTTCAACGACATTTGGAAGTAAGTATTTAAATACTGTATATTTTATTTGAAAAGACAAGTAGTTGAATATTGGAATGTATTTGGAAATACACTTGGAAAGTATTTTAAAATACACTGACTCAAATATACTCCCATTTAACCCAGGTATTTGAAAATACTTTCCAATAGTAGACTATTTATTGGAAATTGTTTGAAAATCATTTCAATAGAAGTAGGCTAATTTATTTTGGTCACAGTATTAGAAAATACTCAAATACACATAAAATAGGTATTTGAACCAGGTCTGACTGACACACACACACACACACACATACACAGAGCAAACTGAGCCAAGTGCAAAGGTGCAAACGCATGATTTGTGATGATTTCACCGATGGCCAGTATTTTAGCCCCTCATTTTCATTTACAGTAGAGAGAATCTAGCATGGCACTACTTAAAAACACCCTGCTATCTCACTAATAATGGTCTTTCTATGGTAGATCAAAGTATAGGGTGCTGTAACAGGGTAGTCAGTCACTAGAATGCCATGTTAGAAAGGACAAGTGGCAATGTCGTCAGAATTGATGAGAGTATTGGAGATTATTATTATATATATTTTTTAATGTAAGGCAAGGGTAAGGAGGCTTTAAGTTAGGAAACTGTCTCCACAGTATATATTATAATTCAGAAATGTTCACAAGTTGTTCACTGTTTTCACAAGAGACAGACTGACACACATTTTCTGTTTTGACTGAGCTTTAGACTGCCCCATACTTCTGTCCTTTCCAGCATGGCCAAATAGTGAGGTGGGTAAAGCAGAGGAGTCAGAGGTGAGAGGTCAATAAGAGGTCACATAGTTACCCTGCTCGTGGGAAGGGGAGGGGCAGTCTTCCTCTGTGACATCATTTCCCTGTGAGAAGGAGAGAGACAGTTAGATTTATGTTGTATTGAATATTTTATACGTTTTGTATCTATATCCATTCATATAGTTTAGGTACATTCCACCAATTCGGTGCCTTTTGAGAAGTGCAACTTGGGTCCAAAAAAACTTGATTTCATCTCATTTAAAAATTCTGTCACAAAGAGCATGTTAAGTGCCAAATTAAGTAACAGGTTTGACGATTTCATCTTAAAATCAGCCATAAATTCCCTTGTGACAGGGGGAATGGAAGCTTGTTGTGTGCAACAGGAGTGCCAATTAAATGGAAGAGTCACCCACCCCCACAAAATATATATATATATATATATATATATATTCTAGCCTGTCTATCTCTGGGTAACAGGGTTGACATGTTATGCTCGACCCGCTCAGTTTTCCACCACAAAAAAAATATGAAAATGGCCAAAAAGAGTAGAACCAGCTCACCTGATTTAACTATTCGATTTTAAATAATCTAAAGATACATTGAACAAGGAATAGTTTCACCATATTAAAACGAGAGTTCAGTTCACGTAACAGGGTTGACCTTAAAATTAGGGACAGATGTAAATGAATCACTGTGACAGTGCAAGGGGTTTTACACTGTCTAGGGTGTTAGGCATAGGTAATAACTCAAAGGTAAAGGCACAGGAGACAGGAACGCGGTGCAAACAAAGTGGCTTTTATTAAGAAAATGAAAATGACATCCTGGCTCTTGCAGAGCTCTACAGGGTCAGACTTTAACATAAAGTCGACAGGACAAGCCAAAAGCTTAAGCGCTGCCAATCATATCGGTCCTGTCCATACCTCACGTGACGTGTGCTCTCCAGAATGCTCTCCCCACAGAGTCAGAGCTGCACACCTTTAAGTCTTTAGGCAGTCAATTAGAGGGCTGCCCCACCCTCGTTAAGGGAACAGTGCTGGCTAGGCTTGGCTCTTCTGCTCCACAATCTCTACTAACATTAAATAAATAATCATCTTCAGAAAGGACTTTGTCAAAGCAACAAAAAAACTAAGGCTTTACAATGATGGTGATACATTTTTGGGGGGGGATTAAGTGGGTTAAAATCTTCCTAGAAGTGACGCAGGGTTGACAGAGGGACATGTGAAAATCCTGTATTTTGGCACTTTAGCAAGCCTTTATTCATGTTAAAAATCAGATTTATTGAATTCTCCATGTGGCCTATATTAAAGGGCACTTCATTTAATATAACTGGCTTTTAAAATGCAATATTTTGGAATGACCCTACTATATATGCACTCTTCGTGGAACGACCCTACTACATATGCACTCGTCGTGGAACGACCCTACTAAACAGGCACTTTTCGTGGAACGACCCTACTATATATGCACCTCTGAATCCTGCTCGTCTGACACAGCGACTGAGAAGTTCTGTTCTTTTGGTTCCATGGGTAGCTCCTGAGAAAGAGACAACAAAAGAGGGAGAAAGAAAGAGGGGGGGGTTATTCTCTATGTCAGAGATTTCGACAAGCCACTCCTCTAGGTGTTCCCTCACTCTCTCCACCCCTGTTCTCCCTTCTCTCCCCCGTCTCACTTCCCCATCCTGCTGTGAGGGTCCCCGGCTCTCCATGGGTGCATCCTGGTTCTCCTCCCCCTCTGCTTCTCCCCCCTCCTCCCCCTCTACCTCCCCCTCCGGCCCAGCCAGGTAGGAACCGGACATGGAAGACAGGGTGTCAGTGCTGATCTGAGAGTGATGGCTGTGGGACGAAGCCATGGACATGACTGACTGGGCCAGGCTACTGCTCACTTGGTCTGAGAGGGGGAGAAACAGAGAGAAGAAGAGACAATTAACAATGTTTTATAATTTGACACATTTTCTATTGCCCACTGGCCACCCTCTAGCAGCGCCTGCCAGCCAGCCCCAGCAGAAGGCCCACCTTCAGGGGAGGTGATGGTGGAGGAGAAAGGTGTTCCAGTACAGGAGGACTGGTCGATGGCTCCAGACGAAGATAGAGTCAGGTTCTCACTCTCTGGAGTTACACCACTCTAGAACAGGGAGCAGACAGAGTAAGGTCAACCACACACACACACACACCGGAGACAAACAGACACCAACACACACGCACACACTGTGTCAGTGTACCTCCGGTTGTTGTTTCCGGCGGCAGGCCTGAACTTCTGATTCACTGCGTTCTGACTTCTCGTCCTCCTCCTCGGGCAGCACCGAAGAATTCTGGGAGAGAGACCTGACACATCCCATAATGTAGCAGTCAGAATCATAAACACCACAACAAAACACTCACAACACTACCTTTGTCCCGAAAGAAAGATATTCTATTAGCTAAACCTTTAAAAGTCCTAGGAAATTAATTCCTATTCAAATGTACAGTATGTTTGTATGCATATAGTGTCTCCTGACCCCTCCTGTCTCAGCCTCCAGTATTTATGCTGCAGTAGTTTATGTGTCCGGGGGCTAGGGTCAGTTGGTTATACCTGGAGTACTTCTCCTATCTTATCCAGTGTCCTGTGTGAATTTAAGTATGCTCTCTCTAATTCTCTCGTTCTCTCTTTCTTTCTCTCTCTCGGAGAACCTGAGCCCTAGGACCATACGTCACGGCAAACCGGGCATGATGACTCCTTGCTGTCCCCAGTCCACCTGGCCTTGCTGCTGTTCCAGTTTCAACTGTTCTGCCTGCTGTTATGGAACCCCTACCTGTTCAACTCTTAATGATCGGCTATGAAAAGCCAACTGACTTTTATTCCTGATTATTATTTGACCATGCTTGTCATTTATGAACATTTTGAAAATCTTGGCTCTCTCTAATTCTCTCCTTCTCTCTTTCTTTCTCTCTCTCGGAGGACCGGAGCCCTAGGACCATACGTCAGGACTACCGGGCATGATGACTCCTTGCTGTCCCCAGTCCGCCTGGCCCTGCTGCTATTCCAGTTAACTGTTCTGCCTGCGGTTATGGAACCCCTACCTGTCCCAGACCTGCTGTTTTCAATTCTTAATGATCGGCTATGAAAAGCCAACTGACTTTTATTCCTGATTATTATTTGACCATGCTTGTCATTTATGAACTATTTGAAAATCTTGGCTCTCTCTAATTCTCTCCTTCTCTCTCTCTTTCTCTCTCTCGGAGGACCTGAGCCCTGGGACCGTGCGTCGGGGCTGCCGGGCGTGATGGCTCCTTGCTGTCCCCAGTCCACCTGGCCTTGCTGCTATTCCAGTTTCAGCTGTTCTGCCTGCGGTTATGGAACCGCCACCTGTCCCGGACCTGCTATTTTCAACTCTTGATGATCGGCTATGAAAAGCCAACTGAAAATTATTCATGATTATTATTTGACCATGCTTGTCACTTATGAACATTTTGAACATCTTGGCATAGTTCTGTTATAATCTCCACCCGGCACAGCCAGAAGAGGACTGGCCACCCCTCATAGCCTGGTTCCTCTCTAGGTTTCTTCCTAGGTTTTGGCCTTTCTAGGGAGTTTTTCCTAGCCACCGTGCTTCTACACCTGCATTGCTTGCTGTTTGGGGTTTTAGGCTGGGTGTCTGTACAGCACTTCGAGATATTAGCTGATGTACGAAGGGCTATATAAAATAAACTTGATTTGATTTGATTTGATATATGCATCCCAAATGGCACCCTATTCCCCATGTAGTGCACTACTTTTGACCAGGGCCAATAGGGTAGTGGTCAAAAGTAGTGCATTATATAGGGAATTGTGTCATTTGGGACACAACCTGTGTCTTCAAGTGTATGCTCCTCTCACTTGGAGCCGCTCTTCTTCAGTTTGAGTCCCTGGCTGGAGTTGGAGTGGTCCAGGGGGGACATGGAGCGTGCCGGGGCGGGGTGGGTCTCACTGCTATAGTGGGGCAGTGTCCCTGAGACGTGGCCCCCAGAGAGGTCCTGCAGAGGGGGGGCCGAGGGAGACACGCTCAGGGGCCCGTTCAGAGCCTCCAGGAGAGACACGGCCTCATAACCTGGGGGGATGTGGTCCGACGCCTGGGGGGAACGAAAAAAGGAGATGAGATGTCATGTTGCTATACGCTGTATTTAAGAACAAAAGCTGTGTTTGTATATATCATACCGAGTGTTCCTCTGAGTCAGAGGTCTGGGAGGTGATAACGGGGTTAAACCCGGCAGGAGAGAGAGGACTCAGCTTCTTCCTCATGGCTCGGATCTGCAGCAGGGCCCGGAACGCTAAGGACGCATTATAACATGACTAAACGCCCACATCAGTAGAATTCAATTTTTTCGGAGTTGAAAGATGGCCAGAGCTTACCCATGATGCTGTACAACAATGTAAGTCAATAAGTAATTGTTTTAGTCAAAGTATGATATATTTGGGCTTAAAGTGACAAAAACTGCACACTTTGTGCAAATTCGTGCCTATGACATTTATTTTACTATGAAATGACCTATAAATAATTTTTTGCCTAAGTTTTGTTTCAGTGCCGGGTTTTATTTGAATGGTACCACCCACCAATATGGCATTGTTTATTAATCAGAAACACCTACAAAGTTTGCGAGTCGCGGTGAAACTGTTTTTGCACCTCCCCTTTTTTTACCAGAAAATTATCATAATGCATATTGGATATTTTATCAAATGTAACTTATTACTGAGCTAGTCTACATGAAAAAAATATGACCATATTATCGATAGTAAAATTGCATGATATGATTGCATTTTGGAACCCCGCTCCCCTTGTCGCCCTAAGATAAATGGTTTTGCAGGGCCCACGGCCCCGGGTGTGCAGGGTTTGCTCCTTTTTGACCATTCAATTGATCCTAAAGAGAAATCTCCACCCACCCGGGGCACCGGACCATGCAAAACAAACATTGATATTTAGCTAGCTAGCTAGCTTGCTAAAATGATAACAGAGAGAACAAAGAATATAGCTATTTGATCATATCCGTGTGCATGTCCAAACACTAATGACGTCTGGAATCCGACACAGTTTCATGGAATTATCAAACAGTAAGAGTCAGACAAACGTCAACCCTCAACATGTCAACAACTATAGGCAGGGTTTAGCTGTGACTGACCTCTTGACAGGGAGGCTGCTAGTCTCTTTCTGAAATAAGTATTTTCACCTGACTTACAGTGTGCCCGTCTTAACTGAAATGGTGCTCACATAACTTTCAATTAGCTAGCAAAGGTTAGCATGCTAGCTAGTTACACTGACAGCTGACAGTCAATGCCTTATTGGTTGTTATTTCTCTGCTACACTTGAAAATCACCACAACATTTTCCACCCTCCAATTCCTGAACATGTATTAGCAGCCTGTGTCAGTCTTCGAGGTGGAACCTAAACGAGAATTTCAGCTCTAGGATGGGAATTACTCGAAATAGGTGCAGCAACTTCCTCTGAGGTGGGTCTTTAAGTATTGATGTGGTGGTCTTATGCATACCAGAGTATGGCTTATGAAGGTCTTATGCAGCATTATAGACTCACATGGTCTGCAGATGGGGTAACAGTTAGGCTATTAGTCCCTGTGCCCAAGAACACTAAGGTAACCTGCCTAAATGACTACCGACCCGTAGCACTCACGTCTGCCATGAAGTGCTTTGAAAGGCTAGTCATGGCTCACATCAACACCATTATCCCAGAAACCCTAGACCCACTCCAATTTGCATAACGCTCAAACAGATCCACAGATGATGCAATCTCTATTGCACTCCACACTGCCCTTTCCCACCTGGACAAAAGGAAAACCTATGAGAGAATGCTATTCATTGACTAAAGCTCAGCGTTCAACACCATAGTGCCCTCAAAGCTCATCACTAAGCTAAGGACCCTGGGACTAAACACCTCCCTCTGCAACTGGATCCTGGACTTCCTGATGGGCCACCCCCAGGTGGTAAGGGTAGGCAACAACACATCTGCCACGCTGATCCTCAACACGGGTTCCCCTCAGGGGTGCATGCTCAGTCCCCTCCTGTACTCCTTGTTCACCCATGACTGCATGGCCAGTCACAACTCCAAGACCATCATTAAGTCTGCTGACGACACAACAGTGGTAGGCCTGATCACCGACAACGATGAGACAGCCTATAGGGAGGAGGTCAGAGACCTGGCTGTGTTGTGCCAGGATAACAACCTTTCCCTCAACGTGATCAAGACAAAGGAGATGATTGTGCACTACAGGAAAAGGAGGACCGAGCAAACCCCATTCTCATCGACGGGGCTGTAATGGAGCAGGTTGAGAGCTTCAAGTTCCTTGGTGTCCACATCACCAACAAACTTTCATGGTCCAAACAGTCATGAAGAGGGCACGACAAAGCCTATTCCCCCTCAGGAGATTGAAAAGATTTGGCATGGGTCCTCAGATCCTCAAAAAGTTCTACAGCTGAACCATCGAGAGCATCCTGACTGGTTGCATCACTGCCTGGTATGGTAACTGCTCGGCCTCCAACCGCAAGGCACTACAGAGGGTAGTGCGTACGGCCCAGTACATCACTGGAGCCAAGCTTCCTGCCATCCAGGACCTCTATACCAGGCGGTGTCAGAGGAAGGCCCAAGAAATTGCCAAAGACTCCAGCCACCCCAGTCATAGACTGTTCTCCCTGCTACCGCACGCACACCAAGCGGTACCGGAGTCTAGGTTCAAAAGGCTTCTTCACAGCTTTTACCCCCAAGCCATAAGACTCCTGAACAGCTAATCAAACTATTTGCATTGTCCCCCACCGCCCCTCGTTTACGCTGCTGCTACTCTCTGGTTATTATCTATGTATAGTCACTTTAACTCTACCTACATTTACATATTGCCTCAATTACCTCGACTAACCTGTACCCCCACACATTGACTCTGTACCGGTACCCCCTGTATATAGCCTTGCTACTGTTATCTTAATGCTGCTCTTTAACTATTTGTTATTTTTTACTTAACACTTATTTTCCTTAAAACTGCATTGTTGGTTAAGGGTTTGTAAGTAAGCATTTCACTGTAAGGTCTACACCTGTTGTATTCGGTGCATGTAACAAATAAAATGTGATTTGATTTAACTGAGAATGTATTAGGTATTGCTATGAAGCTCACAAATGCCAACGTATGGCTTACAAAGGTCTTTTGTAGCATTATAGACATTATAGACTCACGCAGTCTGCATATGGGGCAGCAGTTGGCCTGGTAGCGGAGAGTGTCAGCGCAGGCATTACAGAGACACAGGTGTCTGCAGGGCAGGATGAGTGTGTCGCGGACGTCCGACAGACACACCACACACTCCGCACTGTTATCACTGATCTCATCATCCGCAACCTGGGGACAACACAATCAATCAATCAATCAATCAATCAAGACATCACTACATTCAGAGAGCAGTATGGTAGCTTGGTCAAACACAGTAAAAATGAGATTCACTGTCCATATACTCTAACCCAGTGTGTTTAGGGCATGGACTACTGAACACAATGCTTTTTGTTCAAAACTTTCAAAATGACTCTCTGTAGAACCAGTCCTCCAACAGTGCATAGTTTTATTGTAGCCCCGGACAAAAAAAACACCTGATTCAACTTGGCAACTAATCATCATGCCCTCAATGAGTTAAATCAGGTGTTCACTAGTCCATGTCCTAAACAACCAAATTCTCAACTTGGTACCTTTGATTCTTGGCTGTTGTACTTGTTCTCGATGCCGTAGATCTCCTGAAGAAGGTAACTCACCCCATCCACCTGGAGAAGAAACATGTTGGGGATGAGAGAGAGAAGGTTTCACTATAAAACATACCAGGAAGGATGGTGACAGGGGAGAGAGGGTTTGGAGGAGAAGGGAGGAGGCAATACCAGTCAGGAAAGAGAGGGGGGCAAGATAGAATACAGAGTGAGACAAGAGAGCGATAGAGAGAAGACAGAGAGAGAGAAGAGAGCGAGAGGAAAAGGACTTGGTGGAAACAAACTCACCACTTGTTTCTGTTTCAGAGGTTTGACACAGTAGCTCCCATCCATGTGCTGTGGAACAAACAGTAGATACTTAGCCGACGCTTGTAACAATCCAATCCCACTGGACACAGACGGCATTTCAACATCTAGTCTTTACATTTGATTGAGTTGACAACTAACGTGAATTCAACGTGAAATCAACAAACGTTTGAAGCATGTCATTGGATTTAGCTTAAAAGTTGGATGAAAAAAAGACAAACATACGCTGATGACTGAAATCAGTTTTCCACCTTGATTCAATGTTATCATATAGATTTTGTTGTTGTGGAAATGTGGAAAACAACGTTGATTCAACCAGTTTGTGCCCAGTGTGATACTTTTAAGAGTCAAACATTTCAAAACATGTCAGACAAACATTAAGATACCTAATGAGTAAACGTTAACATACTTCAACACGTTGTAAATGTAACACTTTACTTACAATCCTACAACACATCAGACTTAAAGCTCCTTACCTTCTCAAAGGTGGCCAGGAGTACATGGGAGTGACCCATGTGATCTTCCCCCTCGTCTACTGTCGCTTGAACGACCATGGGAAACACATCCTTATCCATGTCAAACAGCAACTAGAAAGAGCGGGAGAGAGAGAGAGAGTGAGAGAGAGAGTGAGAGTGAGAGAGAGAGAAAGAGAGAGAGAGGGGGCGGAGGAAGAGAGAGAGAGCGAGACAGAGAGAGGGGGTGGTGGAAGAGAGAAAAGAGGGTGAGATAAAGAGAGGTTATACACTGAAAACACACATACTTCGTTAGTAATATGCATAAACACACACACAGACCGTACCTCCTCATCGGCCCACTCCGACAGATTGATGGAGTGGGAGGGCAGACAGAACTGCTGACAGACTCCTCTCTTAAAGTGCACCGTCTCTGACTGGAGAGAGCTGTCCTGGGGAATGTAGCTATAGGAGAGATGCAGAGAGTTAGAAGAGATAAATATGCACACACACACACACATACACACACACACAGACTTACATAGGCACTCCGTTGTGGAACTCCTCTATAGCTTGATAGTAGATTGTGATGGCCACCTGTGTGTCAGCGTCGAAGGTGAACTCTATGTTGTAACAGGCTTTGCTTTTCCCTGCCACGTCCTCCCCTGGCAGTTTCAGGTCCTCACTACACCTGCCAGCATGCATAAACACAGCTAGCGTCATCTACACACCGTTACAATAATGTAATAACAGTATAGGGAGTAACCCACAACCAAAGCTTGTGAAAGCCTCCGGCCAGCTATTTGGTTCTAGGGGGAGAAGTTAAGATGTTGGACTAGGGGCCTCCCGGGTGGCGCAGTGGTCTAGAGCACTGCATCGCAGTGCTAGCTACGCCATCAGAGTCTCTGGGTTCGCGCCCAGGCTCTGTCGCAGCCGGCCGCGACCGGGAGGTCCGTGGGGCGACGAGCCCGTACGGGAGTTGTAGCGATGAGACAAGATAGTAATTACTAGCGATTGGACACCACGAAAATTGGGGAGAAAAGGGGATAACATTTTTTAAAAAAGAACAAAAAAAAAAGAAAAAATGATTAAAAAAAAAAATACAAATAAAAAAAAAATACAAATATAAAGATGTTGGACTAGTGCAATAAAACAGACTACAGATGTAGGATTTTAATTTGAGCCGGTTTGAGACAGGAGGGAAAGAATCCTGAATTATTATGTGGATTATAATTAATGGACCTTTTTGGTAGGGGTTGATACATTTTCCTTTGAGAAAATCAAGTCTGACAATTTAAAAGTGGAAATTACAAACTTTAGAAGCCTTTTTAAACCTCAGAAACACTACAAGTTTGCATTTCCTGCTGTGCGGTAAAATTCTCAGCAACAAAAGGGTGATGCAATTAAGATCTTACATCTGTAAGCATAAGTAAAATAATAATGAAGGGGATATAAACTAGAAGTAAATTGTGTGTGAGATACTCACCGTACGAGCCTCAGTGTATCTTTACGGATGTTTATAAGGCTTCGTAGCGTCTTTACTGGCTCCTGAGGAGGCGGGGCCGCATAGGGAAACTGTAAAGGAACCAATCACAAAAGGTCACATCAATAACAATGACAAAAGGGTCACATGATCTGATCAACTAATCACCAAGCCCTTGATCAGTTGAATCAGGTGGGTTAGTGCAAAGCATTGTCCTGGATACTTCACCCACTTAAAACAATGGATACATTTTCTTTCCCCACTTTTATTACTGGACTTTGCACAATCTGAGCGTCTTTCCCCGGTATACTGTGTTTTTGTTGCTGACTGTGTAAGAAGAGAGTTGAGTGGGTCAAAAATACAAAATGTCCAACACTTAACTATTTAACTGACATTATGATGTCTGTGTAAAGTAACTAAAGTTTGGGAGGAAAGATGACACCTGTAACAAATTAAATCTCCTCCCCTCTCAACAATCAAACAATCTCCTCGCCAGTGAACGGCTGCGTCTATAGTATCCAGATCCTGTTATCCTAATCTGTTGTTGTATTTCTCATCCCTCCACCACCCGTCATCCCTCCACCACCCGTCTCCTCCCTTCTCCCTGTTTTTAAGGGTCCATAAGGGGGATTAACTCTGTGCTGAGAAGCAGAGACCACCAGGACTCCCACCCCAACACTCAAGTCTTCATCTCCCCTTCACGATCCATGCGACGACCAAGCAACATCCTCCCCAACCATCATCCTCCACCAACCATTAAGCTCCACCAACCATCATCCTCCACCAACAATCAACCATCATCCTCCACCAACAATCAACCACCAACCATCAACCTCCACCAACCATCAACCTGCACCAACCATCAACCTGCACCAACCATTAAGCGCCACCAAACATCCTGAGCCATCAAGCTCCGTCAACAATCACGATGCCTCAACCATCCCGAACAATCACGATGCCTCAACCATCCCGAACCATCACGATGTCTCAACCATCCCGAGCAGTCACTTAAATCATCCAGTTTTCCTCTCCATCTTGCAACACCATCTCTGACGGCACCTTTCAAGACTCTTCCATTCTACAACCATCTAACAATCATCCAACCTCATTCCATGCTCAAATTCATTCTGAATAACATTATTCTACATTCATACCTTGTAACCTTTCCTGCATTAAACTATCTCAAATGCATTATGTTGAAGGTGTGGTTTATACTTCTTTATTCCTGGCACGATCAGGCTGATAACGTGCCATTTTAGAAAACAGGTTTAGTGACCTTGATCTGCGGTTGTTTACTTATTTTAGATGAATGCACTTTTTGTAAGTCATTCTGGATAAGTGTCTGCTAAATGACTGAATGTACTGTAAAATGTGTATAGAAGAACCTCTATGGAACATGCCATCCAGTAGGGAGGGAGGATGTGGTTGGATACCTCTACACCGCTCCTCTGGGGGGAGGTGTGAGTGTGTGTGTGTGTGGTTTCCAGGAAAGGCTCCTGCTAGGCCCAGATGTGTTAAAATACGGAATACCGACACATTCAAAAAACACACACCAGTAGAGTTCTGCTATGGGATCTGAACATGCAAACACACACACACACACACACACACACACACACACACACACACACACACACACACACACACACACACACACACACACACACACACACACACACACACACACACACACACACACACACACACACACACACACACACACACACCTCTTTCTCTCTATAGTCTTAATGTGACTCTGGTAGATTACTGGTAGCTTTGCAACCCTACCTGGAAAAAAAAGTTACCGGAATCTTCAGTAATTAACAGAAAATGTGTGACAATCTATCGTAAATTTGGTCATTTATACTTCAATAACTTTTTTAAAAGTATTAATATATAGTACTCGTTTTTTATGTACAGTTGAAGTCGGATGTTTACATACACTTTGGTTGGAGTAATTAAAACTTGTTTTTCAACCACTCCACAAATTTCTTGTTAACAAACTATAGTTTTGGCAAGTCGGTTAGGACGTCTACTTTGGGCTTGACACAAGTAATTTTTCCAACAATTGTTTACAGAAAGATTGCTTCACTTATAATTCACTGTATCACAATTCCAGTGGGTCAGAAGTTTACATACACTAAGTTGACTGTGCCTTTAAACAGCTTGGAAAATTCCAGAAAATGTCATGGCTTTAGAAGCTTTGATATGCTAATTGACATAATTTGAGTCAATTGGAGGTTTAGCTGTGGATGTATTTCAAGGCCTACCTTCAAACTCAGTGCAGCTTTGCTTGATACCGCTCAGGAAGGAGACGCGTTCTGTCTCCTAGAGATGAACGTACTTTGGTGGGAAAAGTGCAAATCAATCCCAGAACAACAGCAAAGGACCTTCAAATCAAATCAAAGTTTGTCACGTGCGCCGAATACAACAAGTGTAGACCTTACAGTGAAATGCTTACTTACAGGCTCTAACCAAAAGTGCAAAAAAGGTGTTAGGTGAACAATAGGTAAGTAAAGAAATAAAACAACAGTAAAAAGACAGGCTATATACAGTAGCGAGGCTATATACAGTAGCGAGGCTACATACAGACTCCGTTTAGTCAGGCTGATTGAGGTAGCATGTAGATATGGTTAAAGTGACTATGCATATATGATGAACAGAGAGTAGCAGTAGCGTAAAAGAGGGGTTGGCGGGTGGTGGGACACAATGCAGATAGCCCGGTTAGCCAATGTGCGGGAGCACTGGTTGGTCGGCCCAATTGAGGTAGTATGTACAGTCGTGGCCAAAAGTTTTGAGAATGACACAAATATAAATTTTCACAAAGTCTGCTGCCTCAGTTTGTATGATAGCAATTTGCATATACTCCAGAATGTTATGAAGAGTGATCAGATGAATTGCAAAGTCCCTCTTTGCCATGCAAATGAACTGAATCGCCAAAAAACATTTCCACTGCATTTCAGCCCTGCCACAAAAGGACCAGCTGACATCATGTTAGTGATTCTCTCGTTAACACAGGTGTGAATGTTGACGAGGACAAGGCTGGAGATCACTCTGGCATGCTGATGGAGTTTGAATAACAGACTGGAAGCTTCAAAAGGAGGGTGGTGCTTGGAATCATTGTTCTTCCTCTATCAACCATGGTTACCTGCAAGGAAACACGTCCCGTCATCATTGCTTTGCACAAAAAAGGCTTCACAGGCAAGGATATTGCTGCCAGTAAGATTGCACCTAAATCAACCATTTATCGGATCATCAAGAACTTCAAGGAGAGTGGTTCAATTGTTGTGAAGAAGGCTTCGGGGCGCCCAAGAAAGTCCAGCAAGCGCCAGGAACGTCTCCTAAAGTTGATTCAGCTGCGGGATCGGAGCACCACCAGTACAGAGCTTGCTCAGGAATGGCAGCAGGCAGGTGTGAGTGCATCTGCACGCACAGTGAGGCGAAGACTTTTGGAGGATGGCCTGGTGTCAAGAAGGGCAGCAAAGAAACCACTTCTCTCTAGGAAAAACATCCGGGACAGGTATAGGGATTGGACTGCTAAGGACTGGGGTAAAGTCATTTTCTCTGATGAATCCCCTTTCCGATTGTTTGGGGCATCCGGAAAAAAGCTTGTCCGGAGAAGACAAGTTGAGTGCTACCATCAGTCCTGTGTCATGCCAACAGTAAAGCATCCTCAGACCATTCATGTGTGGGGTTGCTTCTCTGCCAAGGGAGTGGGCTCACTCACAATTTTGCCTAAGAACACAGCCATGAATAAAGAATGGTACCAACACATCCTCCGAGAGCAACTTCTCCCAAACATCCAGGAACAGTTTGGTGACGAACAATGCCTTTTCCAGCATGATGGAGCACCTTGCCATAAGGCAAAAGTGATAACTAAGTGGGTCGGGGAACAAAACATCAATATTTTTGGTCCATGGCCAGGAAACTCCCCAGACCTTAATCCCACTGAGAACTTGTGGTCAATCCTCAAGAGGCGGGTGGACAAACAAAAACACACAAATTCTGACAAACTCCAAGCATTTAATATGCAAGAATGGGCTGCCATCAGTCAGGATGTGGCCCAGAAGTTAATTGACAGCATGCCAGGGCGGATTGCAGAGGTCTTGAAAAAGAAGAGTCAACACTGCAAATATTGACTCTTTGCATCAACTTGATGTAATTGTCAATAAAAGCCTTTGACACTTATGAAACGCTTGTAATTATACTTCAGCATTCCATAGTAACATCTGACAAAAATATCTAAAGACACTGAAGCAGCAAACTGTGGAAATTAATATAAACAGAGAGTAGCAGCAGCGTAAAAGAGGGGGGGGCACACAATGCAAATAGTTCGGGAAGCCATTTGATTACCTGTTCAGGAGTCTTATGGCTTGGGGATAAAAACTGTTGAGAAGCCTTTTTGTCCTAGACTTGGCATTCCGGTACCGCTTGCCCTGCGGTAGTAGAGAGAACAGTCCATGACTGGGGTGGCTGCCGTCTTTGACAATTTTTAGGGCCTTCCTCTGACACCGCCTGGTGTAGAGGTCCTGGATGGCAGGCAGCTTAGCCCCAGTGATGTACTGGGCTGTACGCACTACCCTCTGTGGTGCCTTGCGGTCAGAGGCCGAGCAATTGCCATACCAGGCAGTGATGCAACCAGTCAGGATGCTCTCGATGCTGCAGCTGTAGAACCTTTTGAGGATCTCAGGACCCATGCCAAATCTTTTTCCTGAGGGGGAAAGGCTTTGTCGTGCCCTCTTCACGACTGTTTAGGTGTGTTTGGACCATTATAGTTTGTTGTTGATACAAAGGAACTTGAAGCTCTCAACCTGCTCCACTACAGCCCCATCGATGAGAATGGGGGCGTGCTCGGTCCTCCTTTTCCTGTAGTCCACAATCATCTCCTTAGTCTTGGTTACGTTGAGGGATAGGTTGTTATTCTGGCACCACCCGGCCAGGTCTGTGACCTCCTCCCTATTGGCTGTCTCGTCGTTGTCGGTGATCAGGCCTGCCACTGTTGTGTCGTCTGCAAACTTAATGATGGTGTTGGAGTCGTGCCTGGCAATGCAGTCGTGGGTGAACAGGGAGTACAGGAGGGGACTGAGCACGCACCCCTGGGTAGCTCCAGTGTTGAGGATCAGTATGGCAGATGTGTTGCTACCTACCCTCACCAAATGGGGGCGGCCCGTCAGGAAGTCCAGGATCCAGTTGCAGAGGGAAGTGTTTAGTCCCAGGATCCTTAGCTTAGTGATGCGCTTTGAGGGTACTATCGTGTTGAACGCTGAGCTGTAGTCAATGAATAGCATTCTCACATAAGTGTTCCTTTTGTCCAGGTGGGAAAGGGCAGTGTGGAGTGCAATAGAGATTGCGTCATCTATTTGGGCGGTATGCAAATTGGAGTGGGTCTAGGGTTTCTGGGATAATGGTGTTGATGTGAGCCATTACCAACCTTTCAAAGCACTTAATGGCTACGGATGTGAGTGCTATGGGTCGGTAGTCATTTAGGCAAGTTGCCTTTGTGTTCTTGGGCACAGGGACTATGGTGGTCTGCTTGAAACATGTTGGTATTACAGACTCAATCAGGGACATGTTGAAAATGTCAGTGAAGACACCTGCCAGTTGGTCAGCACATGCCCGGAGCACACATCTTGGTAACCTGTCTGGCCCCGCAGCCTTGTGTATGTTGACCTGTTTAAAGGTCTTACTCACGTCGGCTACGGAGAGCGTGATCACACAGTCGTCCGGAACTGCTGACGCTCTCATGCATGCCTCAGTGTTGCTTGCCTCGAAGCGAGCATAGAAGTGATTTAGCTCGTCTGGTAGGCTCGTGTCACTGGGCAGCTCGCGGCTGTGCTTCCCTTTGTAGTCTGTAATAGTTTGCAAGCCCTACCACATAAGACGAGCGTCGGAGCCGGTGTAGTATGATTCAATCTTAGCCCTGTATTGACGCTTTGCCCGTTTGATGGTTCATCGCAGGGCATAGCAGGATTTCTTGTAAGCTTCCGGGTTAGAGTCCCACACCTTGAAAGCGGCAGCTCTACCCTTTAGCTCAGTGCGAATGTTGTCTGTAATCCATGGCTTCTGGTTGGGGTATGTACGTACAGTCACTGTGGGGACGACGTCCTCGATGCACTTATTGATAAAGCCAGTGACTGATGTGGTGTACTCCTCAATGCCATTGGAAGAATCCTGGAACATGTTCCAGTCTGTGATAGCAAAACAGTCCTGTAGTTTAGCATCTGCTTAATCTGACCACTTTTTTATAGACCGAGTCACTGGTGCTTCCTGCTTTAATTTTTGCTTGTAAGCAGGAGGATGGAGTTGTGGTCGGATTTACCAAATGGAAGGCGAGGGAGAGACTTGTACGCGTCTCTGTGTGTGGAGTACAGGTGATCTAGAATTGTTTTCCCTCTGGTTGCACATTTAACATGTTGATAGAAATTTGGTAGAACTGATTTAAGTTTCCCTGCATTAAAGTCTCCGGCCACAAGGAGCGCCGCCTCTGGGTTAGTGGTTTCCTGTTTGCTTATTTCCTTATACAGCTGACTGAGTGCGGTCTTAGTGCCAGCATCTGTCTGTGGTGGTAAATAAACAGCCACGAACAGTATAGCTGAAAACTCTCAAGGCAAGTAGTGTGGCCTGCAATTTATCACAATATACTCTACTTCAGGCGAGCAAAATCTAGAGACTTCCTTAGATTTCGTGCACCAGCTGTTGTTTACAAATATGCACAGACCGCCCCCCTCTCGTCTTACTGGAGTGTGCTGTTCTATCTTGCCGGTGCAGCGTATATCACGCTAGCTGAATATGTCGTCATTCAGCCACGATTCTGTGAAACATAGGAAATTACAGTTTTAATGTCCCGTTGGTAGGATATTCGTGATCGTACCTCGTCTAATTTATTGTCCAATGATTGCACGTTGGTGAGTAGTATTGACGGTAACGGCAGCTTTCCCACTCGCCTTCTTCGGGTCCTGACGAGGCATCCGGCTCTTTGTCCTCTGTACTTGCGTCGCTTCCTCTTGCAAATAACGGGAGTGTCGGCCCTTTCGGGTGTTTGGAGAATGTCCTGTGTAGAAAAAATCTTTGTCTAAACCGAGGTGAGTGATCGCTGTCCTGATATCCAGAAGCTCTTTTTTGCCGTAAGATACGGTTGCAGAAACATTATGTACAAAATAAGTTACAAATAACGCGGGAAAAAAACACAATTGGTTGGGTACCCGTAAAACTGCTGCCATTTCTTCCGGCGCCATATTAATATCACCTTGTGAAGATGCTGGAGGAAACAGGCACAAAAGTACCTATATCCACAGTACAATGAGTCCTATATCGACATAACCTGAAAGGCCGCTCAGCAAGGAAGAAGCCACTGCTCCAAAACCGCAATAAAAAAGCCAGACCAGGGTTTGCAACTGCACATGGGGACAAAGATCGTACTTTTAGGAGAAATGTTGATGAAACAAAAATAAAACTGTTTGGCCATAATGACCATCGATATATATATATCGAGCAAGGAGGACTACAAACCTGACTCAGTTACACCAGCTCTGTCAGGAGGAATGGGCCAAAATTACCCAACTTATTGTGGGTAGCTTGTGGAAGGCTACCCGAAACGTTTGACCCAAGTTAAACAATTTAAAGGCAATGCTACCAAATACTAATTGAGTGTATGTTAACTCCTGACCCACTGGGAATGTGATGAAAGAAATAAAAGCTTAAATAAATCATTCTCTCTACTATTATTCTGACATTTCACATTATTAAAATAAAGTGGTGATCCTAACTGACCTAAAACAGGGAATTTTTACTAGGATTAAATGTCAGGAACTGTGAAAAACTGAGTTTAAATGTATTTGGCTGAGGTGTATGTAAACTTCAGACTGTATGTGTCCATATTTTCCATGACTTTCTAGTAGATAGACCATATGGTTCAAGAGAAAATAGCCTAATTAATGAACAAAAACATCTAATCAACAACGGCATTATTTTCAATTAACTCTTCAACTCCTCCAACTATTGACTTTTCTTCACAACTGCCACCAGTTTGACCACAAAACATTGATAACAAATACATATTGTTTTATTCAAATAAATAAAAGTGCCAAAAAAAAAGGATATTATGCTGAAATGCGCATATTAAACACCAATGGTATTCATTGACTTTGTGGTTTATATTTAAGATAATGCTTTAAAGCTTTGTCATTCTATTTGTTTATTTTTAAATAATCTTATTTAATGGTGTGATATAATTGACATGTGATAAGGCTACACAGAGGGCCAGAGATAATTACAAATACCTGTGATAATCTAAAATACCCAAAAGGGCCACTACATGTCTTGTGAGATTACTTCAAATCCTTGAAAGATAGCAAAATTCTGGTAGTTTACTGGTAAACTTTAAAAGTTTCCAGTAATACACTATCCTTTTCCAACCATAATTACAGCAGTAAGCTGCTGTCTAAATCCCCAACATCACAGGCCTGTGTACTTCCAGTCGCACGCAAGTACACACACACACAGCTGTACAAATCCAGAGTAGGGGTCAATTTCATTTCAAATGCACTAGACCTGTGCTGCAGATCACAGTTAACAACTCCGGGAGAGAGGAGAGAGATGTAGTGAGTGGGGAAGAGAGATGTGGCTCTACATTGCCATCTGCTTAGAGAGGGCAGGATGACTTATATAACGGCATTTGAGAGAGACAGAGAGACAGAGAAAGAGAGAGACAGATATCCTGTGTAGCTCAGTTGGTAGAGCATGGTGCTTGCAATGCCAGGGTTGTGGGTTTGATTCTCACGGGAGACCAATACGAAAATGTATGCACTCACTACTGTAAGTCACTCTGGATAAAAGCGTCTGCTAAATGACTAAAATGTAGAGAGAGCAAAACACAGAGAGAGAGAGAACAGCGAGAGAGAAAAACGGCAAGGATTTCAAATACCTGAGTTAAATGCATGGGAGTGTATTTGAGTATTTTCAAATACTTGCCAAGTGTATTTCTAAATACATTCCAATGTTCAACAACTTGCCTTTTAAAATTAAAAATATCTGAATACTTACTTCCAAATGTCTTTGAAAGTAATTTAAATACCTTAAATAGTAAATAGTATTTGAACCCAGGTTTAGTGTAGTGTAGCTTAGTGTAAGAATCAGTACCGCCACTGGTCTGATTCCCAGGAAGTTGAGGTCGGTGTTCTCTCCGAACAGGTATCCCTCGGGGTGGGTGGAGTCAAACTTCTCCCCGCCCATGATGAAGTGGTTGGCAAAGTAGCTTCCTGTGGGGAACAAGAAGAAGGAGTGAGCAAACCTGATCCCAATACACACACTATAGGCCAATTAGGTTTCTCCCCTTTTACTTGAACAGAGGACAGTTAAAGGAGCTCACCGAGCTAGGACAAGGTGTTCCAACCCTGGTTCTAATCTTAGCCAATAGGGGGAGAAACAGATAGGGAATAGGTACAGTAGACATTGCCTCTAAGCACTGATTTTATATCAGAAATGTCTTTATCCCCCTAATTGCTAACATTACGGTTTTAGGTAATGTAACTGATCCTAGATCTGTGGTTAGGGTGGCAACTTCTACCTCGAGTGTCTCGCTACACAGTAAAGTAATGTCTGGTAAACTGCAGACTAGGGTTGGCTGGTCTGAATCAACGTAGCTGTTCTGGCTGTTTCCACCCCCCAAGCAGTGCTTGTAAAACCACTTTGTGTTTTTCAACTCAGAAAAAAAAAAATAGATGATTCTGATCAGGAACAAAACACCTTTTTTGTGACACTGCCTGGTGGGGGAAATAATTAGAATGTATGTTTTGAAAGGGTCATAGAAACGCAGACAGCCAGATACTATTCAAATTATAATCAGCTGTAGGGAATGTAAGCCTATCAACTGCCCTTGAATGCCCACTGTGTGTATTTCTGCACAGACACAGACACACAGACACACACACACACACACACACACACACACACACACACACACACACACACACACACACACACACACACACACACACAAAGCTGAGGCTGAGCAATCCAAGTAGAGATCCCAGGCCAGGCCATAGCTACTCAATAACGGTGATGGAAGTGGTTCGGTGAACAACGCTCAAGTGATGAGCCACCTAGCCTTAGACTTTAAGGCTTGTGTTAGCTCCCTAGGCTAATTCATACACTTTAGCTCAGCACGCTAACACAGTCTTATACCACTTTCTTAAAAAAAAAAAAAAACTATTCTCTCTTCTTAACTGCAATGACTGATCTGTCATGACTGGATAGGTGAAAGCAGGGGCGCAACTTTCACTGGGGACGCCCCCCCAAATTCTAAAATGGCATTTTTGTCCCCCCCAGTTTTATCATTGGAATGTGATACAAAACGAGGCAACGGTGTGCTTTAGGACCATGTTGATGCCTCCAAGCGGTCGGGTAAACTGTTTTGGAGTGTTTATCCAGCTGGATTAAAAAATGTATTATAAAAATTATGTCTCCCCCCACTTCTAAAACCAAATTTGCGCCGCTGGGTGAAAGTATGCCTATGAGAATCCAGATAATGCAGATCATTTGGGTATTAGCAATAAAGATTATTTATTTAATTTCATTATCATCCAAGTGTTGCTGAATAGCCTCTCTTCTTCAGTTTGCGCTTACATTTATGCACCTTGGTTGGAGAGCCAGGTAGCGGCAGTAATCCTTTCCCTTTGCACTATAAGGATAGCCAGAAACAGGGTTTGAGTCTGGAATGGCACCCTATACCCATAGTGAACGATGGGCCCTGGTCAGAAGTAGCGCAGTTAAGAAGGGTGCCATTTTTGGACATAACCAGAGACAAAGCCAGACACACTCCTCCACATAATCTAAGGACCTGCAGTCAGACACACTCCTCCACATAATCTAAGGACCTGCAGCCAGACACACTCCTCCACATAATCTAAGGACCTGCAACCAGACACACTCCTCCACATAATCCAAGGACCTGCAGCCAGACACACTCCTCCACATAATCTAAGGACCTGCAACCAGACACACTCCTCCACATAATCCAAGGACCTGCAGCCAGACACACTCCTCCACATAATCCAAGGACCTGCAGCCAGACACACTCCTCCACATAATCTAAGGACCTGCAGCCAGACACACTCCTCCACATAATCTAAGGACCTGCAGCCAGAGATTCAGATGCAGTAGAATGGCAGACAGGGAGTCTGGTTACACTGGCTGTTTCTGTGTCCTTGGATATCAATCCTCCTCCACACACACATCCATTACCACTCATGTTGTATCTTATACCTAGCATAAGGGCAGGGTTCGATTTACAGGGCCATACATAAACAGATTTTAAAATCGGTCATTTGAAAAATGTAAGTGGACTCTTTAATATCAAATATTGTCTGGGTAACAATTACGTACCTTACTGTGATTGGTCTCAACTAAAATGGTCAAAAACAAACAAAAATAGCTTCTTAGCAAGAGTAATTTCTCAAGCAAGACTTTGCAGAGTGGTCTGAGAGGGGAGGGGGGAAATGAAAATTAGATATTATTGACAGAGAGGTTTGGAACTCTCTTTCTTATTGGTCTATTAGTGAATTTAACACATGGTGATTATAAGCATGGAAGGCCAAAACTCCATCCCACCAAAAAAGGTTGACATTTCAGGCGGTATTTTCAAACAGCTCTTACACAAAAAAGGGTATATCATCATGTTCACAATTTCACAGTATTATTCCTACCTCATTATGGAAATATATATAAAACACGGGGGGGGAATCATGTTTTTGACTGCAACGAGCCTTTAAAATATAATTATATTCAACATTCTGGCTTGTACAGCTCATGACAGGAAACTATCCTGATAAACTCATTTATGCCTGACATAGAATTCAATGTGGGGTTTCCAGACTAGGTTCGCTCCTATTCATGAGTGTGCTGTCGCCTATGAGGCACAGGCACCACTTACCAGATTTCGGTGGATAGCGGTACACCGAGTTGGACGGTATATCGACCTCTTCCACTCCTGCATTTTGTCTGCTGGTCAAAGCTCCCATTTCCACAGAAAAGAAAAGCTCAAATTAACGTACATACCAAGAAAACATTCGCTATTCTCAAAAATCTCTATTGTCTTTAACTTAAACCAGTTCCTGCTGCCGTTTCCATTGTTATTCTTGGTTTATGTCCTTGGTTCCCTGCCGTTAGCAGCCGTAGCCTAGTTGTTGTGCTCGTTCTGGGGATTAGTTGTTGTTATTGCTGCTTTATCCAAAGCCCCGTGGGACTGTCACTGTTTGTTTAGAGGCAGAAAAGCAACAACTGCGTCCCTTTAACAGCAAAGCTATGTATCCATTCACTTAGCGACGCATTCTCCTCTCCACTGCAGCGCTTTTCGGGGGCCGCTTTGAGGAGGAAAACGAGGTCTCTCCCTATGTAGCACCGTATAACGGTCCACTCGACATCTTTTCTGTTTGTTCTCTCCCGTTTGTAAGGCCGTGCGGGGATGCTGATGGCTGTCTTTGCTTGGACTCTCCGTGCTCCAACTGTCAAAGAACGAATCTAATGGTGGCTACCCATGACGTCAGGCACAAATCCGGACTATGGGTTTTGCGCAGTACAATTCAGCAGGCAGGCAGCTCCCGGTTCGCTATAACGTGACCTTCCCCAAATGTGGGAACGAATCACTGCAATGCTGCAGCAGATGATGGCTTAATAATGCAATGTATAGTGACTGTTACAACGACATGCAGAGCTGCGTAATTATATCTATAAAATTAAATGTGTCTTTGAAATTTGGACAGAAATAGACAATTTAGGCTACACGCATAATTATTGATAGGCAATTTGGCAAGTATAGGCTTGTATCTGAACTGAACAATGATAAAAACAATATGAGAAACTGATAACATAACACGTAGGCTAGATGGCTACAGCGTTGCAGCCTATAATGTGCAAACTGTATGTTTTTGTACAACCTAACGTAGCAGGCGTAAAATACACTTGAACAATGTTGCTATTTCCACCTTGACATGATCAGTGAGCGTTAACTGTTGTACTATTCCAGTCCTCTATGGGGTACTGTAGGGCATCGGGAGTAGTTCTGAACCCGCCCACACAGAAAAAGGAAGCTCTGGCGCCGCCATTTCATGTGCAAGGAGTTGAGACAACCGTGTGTGAGGTAGGCTTGGAAATCGGCAAAACAACATCGAATTTGACCAAAAATAAAGGTTTTAATTGGAAAACAAGTTCCGTACTGTCTGTTTTCGATTTTTAATCGTCTGGCTGTTTCATTTTGAGGAGCAAAGATGAGCTACGGAAGGCCCCCGCCCGATGTCGAGGGTATGACCTCGCTCAAAGTGGACAATCTCACCTACCGAACTTCTCCTGAGACACTACGACGAGTTTTCGAGAAGTACGGCCGGGTGGGAGACGTGTACATCCCCCGCGATCGGTACACAAAGGAGAGCCGCGGGTTCGCATTCGTGCGGTTCCACGATAACCGCGACGCTGAAGACGCAATGGACGCGATGGACGGGGCCTTGCTTGACGGGCGGGAACTGCGAGTCCAGATGGCGCGCTATGGCCGTCCACCAGACTCTCACTTCGGACGACGAGGCGGCGGTGGACCTCCAAGGAGGCACGGAGGCTATGGTCGCAGGAGCAGGAGGTAAGTTATTGGTTCAGTTTGATTTTTAAAAAAACATCGGAACTAGCAATTGTTGTAACTACAGCAACGATGACGTAACTGGCCAAGTTCAGTCAAAGCTAATCTTCTGTTGACAGATCTAACGACGGTACAAACACATTTTAATTTTGGGTTAAACAAGATTAAAATCCAGTGTTGCCACATTTCTATGAATTATTTGAAGTAGTTTTCCTTTAAAAAATGGTAATTAAGTACCGTAAAACATAAATTAGTAACCCAGGCGCTTATTAGAGATGGCATGTCTATTTCCTTAATGCACACGGGTTTTTCTCATGTGTAGTTAATTGTTTAATTACAGCATTCACTTCCAGCATTTTTATACATTTTGTAATCTCCTGCACTTATTATTTACATACTGTGCTAAGTTTATTTTGGCTTAGTAACGTATGTCTCTGGAGAGAAAAAAATCCTGACTGCAATTTCGTCTGTTCTTACTTTCGCCACTAGAGGGCGATTGGCCCTGTTTGTGCTTGTTATTTAGCTACCAGTTCTCTGCTGTTAGTAGCCAATGGCTAGCAGTTTCTTACTGGCAATTCAAATCGGATGATTGCAATTTGAGTCATTACAAAATTATTTAATTAAGCATTAAACCTCGTAAACAATACATTTCGATCTGGGTGTTTTATTTGCTAAAATGTGTACCGTTACCTGGCTATTGGCTGCTAACAGCTGAGAACTGCTTTTTAACTGAAGTTTGACAGTATGTTAAAGTAACTTTCCCGTGTTGATGTGGTGTGGGTGTACCCCAACCGAATAGTGTGGGCATATACCGCCATAAAAAATATTAACGCAAGTAGACCGCTGATTGGTAAGCTAATCCTCTGAGGAAATTGCCATTTTTGTTTGAGGTACAATTTTGAGGTGGGGTTTTATATTTTTTTTTTTATGATTTGGCCACAAATAAAAGTGTAGGATGAGTCAACATTATTTGGGTAGGAGTTTTTTTTTATTCCAATTTTTGTTCACTGGACTGCTACTTTAAACCTAAGCTAACTGGTTGGCAAGTTAATCATTTGCATGGGTTTTTGTCTAGCGAAGTAGTTTGTTTACTTTTTGTAGAGAGTTAGGTACCATGTTTTCAGTTGAGTTTGTGAGTTGCAAATCTCCAATTAGTCTAGCAAAAGGACAGGGGCTTGTTTAACCCGCGTTGCTGTTCATTTCTCTAGGTAAAGATTTCTCCATGTTTCTCCTCTCCCCCCAGTCGTTCGGCCAGCCCCCGTCGGCGCAGACGCAGTCGTTCCCGGAGCAGGAGCCGCTCCCGTGGCCGTGACTACAGCCGCTCCCGGTCTCGTTCCTACTCTAGATCCCGTTCCAAGTCCCGCACCCCCCGCAAGAGCAAGTCCCCATCTCGGTCGAGGTCCCGTGGTGCTTCCAGGTCCCGCAGCCCGGCTTCCAACAGAGGCTCCAAATCCAGGTCGAGGTCCAAGAGCATGCCCAAGTCCCCCGAGGACAACGGAACCGACTCTTAGTAACAACAGCTCCAACCCGGAGCCATTAAAACGGTACACAAGGAAGGGGAGAAGGGGTGTGACATCACATATATATATGTAAGGATGGTTTGGTTCGTGTAGGAGAGACTACAGGGCAGGTTTAGATGCAGTTGGACAGTGTTCTGCAGCCTTGACAGTCTGATATTGAGTGTGACACTTTAGTCTTGTTTAGTCACCAGTGTTGCAGCGTACCAGTCAAGACTGCAGAATCCTGACCTTGGGTTGTTGCAGGGGAAACTGTACGATTGTAAACTAGGTTTTAGAACCAGTTCAGAAAGTAGTGCACACATCAAGTAACATGCAGTTGCAGGGTACAAAAGTAAAGACAGGAAATAAAGCTGGATATCTGAACACTTGAATGCTTTTATTCAAGTGTGTGGGTGTCTACCAATGTTTTACATCCAACCAAACTGACACATCAGCCAACATTAGGATTTTATCTACATGGAAGGTCAGAAGTAAAGTAGGCTAAAATTGTTTACAATATTTATAAAATGGGCTTATTATTTTTGAGATGCTATATTTATGGCGGGGTGCTAAAATTAAACATTCGTTTACCTAAATGTGGAATTCTCTCCTCCAAGCTGCGGTCCTCTTGTCAAACAGAGAGGTGGGGGTGTGGCAGAGATGGCAGTGTGAGAGCAGTTAGTGTGGTGTGACGCGACCCGCCCATGTGACCTGCCTGTTGCTGAGTTGGTGGGTGCGATGGCGGTTGCTATGGAGCAGGTCGTCAATGGCGACGCATGGTCCGTGCTGTCAGTTGGTGAGGTGTGAGGTGGTGGTGAGGTACGGCACTTTCACAGGACCACAGACAGAATTCTGCTGGCTGTACCGCTGTGTCTGTGGTCTCACTGGTGAAGGAGGGAGGACCCCAAGGTTTGTTGTCCAATAAATGCCTGAGTAAAAAATAAGCAAACAATTGTGATATTGAGAGGTAGCTTTGGGTTGGGGGCCCTTGGAGTGTGAAGACGACTGACGCTGTTAGGAACTTATTTCCTACCCACAAGGGAAAGGGTCAGTTCTATACCAGTAACATGGACAATTTACATGTTAAATCGCCATTTAAAAACAGACCGACAAGTCCTCGATGGAATGGTCGATCTGTACATTTGACTTTAGATTGACACAACTAGACAATCAACTGTTCTCAAACTAGCAGCGTATCATTTGACCGCCACCAACACAGCTTGTCTTTTCTTTCCAGGTGAGATACGATGGAGACTTCTTCTCTGCGGACGCCAGCCAGATCATAAGTCTGCCAGTGGACACCTCTCTACGCCCCACAGAATACTGACCAAAAGGTTATTGTGACTTGGTCTAAAATGATTTATTTGGTTTCAGTTGCCCAGAAAGACTCTACTATATATTTACCAAGGCGATGTAACTCCCATGACTAGAGTAGAGGACATGTTTAAAGGTTTTGTGAGGTGTAATCTGGATTTTGTCTTATTGTTAGTGCTGGTTTGTTGCATTTTGATTTGATATTGTTAATAAAACATTTTATGGTGAAGTAGCTACAGCTTTTCTCTGTATTTAGTAGTTTTTTATTCTCTACAGACAGATTCTGGTTTGAGTTAACTGTGTTTTTTTTCTTTTGCAGAGTTGATTTTAGCAAATGGAGAGTGACTAGCCCCTAAATAGTTTCCATTATTTTCTAAGCAAAACCAGTAACATGTAGAGGGAAGTGAAAAGGAACAATAATAAGTCAATATTGTATCAAATGTCACGTGTTATGTAATTGGTTAACCTGCCTAGCAATGGCTTTTTTTTTTGCCTAATGTATGTATACTAGATCATTTTTTCTTGCCGTTTATCTGTTATAAGTTTGCTTTCCTGTGAATTCTAACCCTCCTCTCTTGTTATCTTTTGTGCATTAGGCGCAGTTGTGTAGCAGTTGAGTATTGCTGGTTAGCTGTTAAGGTGCGATGCAGTGCTGATGGTGAGGTGGCAGTGCAGTGGCTGGCGGGGGTGTTGCGGTACCCTGTGAGTGCCCGGTGCAGTTGTCGCCCGGCGCTCGTCTTGGTGCTACTGCTGCCGTTTGCCTTGTTCTGGTTTGTAAGAGTCAATCACAGCTGTGGTGGTAGATCTGATCACGCCATCTCTCCCCCTGTGTTGTTCTCATATGGTCTCTTCCCATTCCTGATGTACAAATACACTCCTCTTTCCCATTCTCTATCCCAACCCTAGCCTGGTGGAACCAGCCTGTTCGCTGCGTTTTAACGTTTGTTCGATCAAGCTTGTTCCACCAGGCTATCCCAAACCCCCCTCCTACTGTGGTTTAGTCCCTCTGTTGTGAGCTGGTTGTACATTGTTGATGGAAGAGTCTTATGGCTCGATAGGGGAGGGTTTGATGAAGGGCATTCCTCTAGCTTAACAAATGAATCTGTGGATTTTGTGTACCCTCGCAAGATGTCTTGTAACTGCTTTAGGTGAATGCTAATAAACATTTGTGGTTATTTGATTCACTATTTTGTTACCAGATCTGTCCTAACAGTCCTTGAGCCCATCGGCTCCTTCACACCGCTAGCCAATACCCATTAAGTGATTTTCAAACTAGATTCCTCATGAGTTGTTACAGTATACTACAATTTTAGCAATTCTACACTTCTGAAAATGGAAAAACATGTTTAATATTGTTTAGTCAATGATTGTATTGCTACACCTTGAATGAAGCTGATGGACATATTTACCAAATATGTGGCTGCTTTAATATGGGCATCAGCACTCCTCTTTGCTCATCTTCCATTAAACACAAAGTCTATAGGTCTACAGACTTCTTATGTACTTAAAAGACATTGTGAGACCCTTTACTGTGCACAAGCCAGTTCTTAACACAGTGCTTCCTCTATACCATTGGTTCTCAAACCTTTCCTGTGGGACCTCCATCCGTTCTATGTATTTGAGCTATTCCAGCGCTGGCACACCTGATTCTGGGTGGGGGGCAGTCATACAACTCAGAATTCCAAGTCAATCTCTGGAATCTTTCTTGAGCTCCAACTTTGACTTGAAGATCATTGATGATCATGATTAAACCTAGTTTCCCCCCCCCCCCCCCTAGTTGTCTTGAAAGCACCATAGGCATGTGGAGTAATGAGTAGGATTCTGTGTTTTCACGTAAAAAAGAGATTGCTTTTGATAACACTTCATCTGCGGCAGGTAGCCTAGTGGTTAGAGCGTTGGACTAGTAACCGAAAGGTTGCAAGATCGAATCCCCGAGCTGACAAGGTAAAAATCTGTCGTTCTGCCCCTGAACAAGGCAGTTAACCCACTGTTCCTAGGCTGTCATTGAAAATAAGAATTTGTTCTCAACTGACTTGCCTAGTAAAATAAAAAAAATCTGCCTTCCTAATGAAAACTAGTTTGAAAATTTGAGCATATATTTAATGGAAAAGAGATGTACAGTACCAGTCAAAAGTTTGGATACACATACTCATCCAAGGCATTTTCTTTATTTTTACTATTTTCTGCATTGTAGAATAATAGTGAAGACTTAAACTATGAAATAACACATGGGATCATGCAACCAAAAGTCTTAAACAAATGAAAATATTTGAGATTCTTCAAAGTAGCCACCCTTTGCCTTGACAGCTTTGCACACTCTTGTCATTGGGTGTGTGCCACTCCAATGCGTGTTGACAACATGGTTTAGCTGTGAAGATTGTTTTGATTTGAGAAGGGTCAGTGCTATCCGGGATCATTGGGAAGTCCCTACATCATTGAAGTTGACATTTAAAACGCTTACGGTGATGGTTTAGTGTAGGGACGTCCCAAGGACCCCGCATAGCACTGACCGTTTGAGAAGTGCGCTCCTCTCACGGCTTTTGGCCGTTCACTGTAACGGGCCATAGACCTGTGCACCGCATCGATTAAGGAAATTACGTTTCTTTTCCATGCGTGTCACCGCGGTCAAAGCACCTTTTTATTCCTAAAGCCTTTGTCGCGTTCAATAAAACTGGGAATTCGGATGCATCCGTGTTCAGTGCGTCCATGACAACTGGAAACTCGGAAGAAAAAAATATCTCCGACTGGGTAAAATCGTTTTGAACCGTCATCCAAAGAAAATCACCGACGTCATGATTTGACCACGTTTTGTACGAGTTACCAGTTGACTTGAAAGCACCATACATTCTCCGAGCTACACTAGTGGACACGGTTATCTGTAATATTACAGCAACAAAGCCATCCGGACGCGGGGAGGCAAACTGGGACTGACTACCACATAAGTGAGAATACCGGGGAGAGGCTCATTTAACAGTATTTCTCCGGGATAGGCTAAGCGGTAGAGCCTACAGACAAAAATAGAAGACAATATGATAAGCAGATCATCTTTTGCTGACTCGAATATTCTACACACTTTCTGTCAGAAACAATGTCATTTAGTTTTATATTGCCTATTCTCCACGTTTCTTGCTATTATTCTGGTGACCTCATTGTTCAGTAACAACGATACTACTGCTGCAGACTCGTCCTCTGGCTTTGCAGCATCCAAAGCAGATCACTCAGGGGAGGAGGGCTCTTTGGCGCAGTCCGTGAGAGATGAGGTGAAAACTGGATTAGTTAAATCAGGACCGTCGGTAAATCTTACGGAGAAATAGGGGACAGTAGCAGGGCTAACCTCTGCGGACAAACCGGAGGAGGACAGTGAATGCCGATTCGTGGGGAAGATAACGGATCCGGTGGCAGCGGACAGAAGGACAGTTTGGGAGGAGGGGATGCACGCTGCTGAAGTTAGGATCCACGCTGCCGTGCACGAGGAAATGGTGAAATCTGGCATTACGGTAATATAATGTTCTGTATGAGTAGCCTATCCTATTATGTTTAATTATAATATTACTGATGTATCAGAATACACAGTTTCTCATAATATCTCAAAATATTTGCAGCACATCCAACTAATTTATATGATCAATCAAATGTATTTATAAAGCCCATCTTACATCAGCTGATGTCACAAAGTGCTGTACAGAAACCCAGCCTAAATCCCCAAACAGCAAGCAATGCAAATGTAGAAGCATGATCACACAGATAGGCTACAAGAGCCGTGGCCAATACATCACACATGTAGAGTACCTCTAATTTAATTAGCCATGCCCATGCTGCTAGTAGCCAACAAGCTACTTGGAGCATGATTTTCTGAAGTGCACGGTGGGTGGCAGTCCAGTACACTGTGTCTGACTGACTAAACCATCACCATAGATACTGAGAGGAAGCACTAAGGTGTCAGCACCTTGCAGGGAAAGAGAAAGGGAGCGGACCTAAGCCTTTGGGAGTGTCAAGGTGACACAAGGGGAGAGTCAGGTGTCAGGTCAGTATCCTTCTGAGAGAGAGTGGGATAAAGAGGTAAAGCAATGGGGGGAGAAGATAAATAGTGAGGAGTAGAGGAGACTTGGTGAGAGAGACAGACAGACAAGGGCTAGATCAGCACCTAGCAGATAAAGGGAGAAGTCAAAAACATGAGCTATATAATTGATTTACATAACAAGCTTTGACCTTATTTACATAAGTATTCAGACCCTTTGCTATGAGACTCGAAAATTGAGCTCAGGTGCATCCTGTTTCCATTGATTATCCTTGAGATGTTTCTCCAATTTGATTGGATTCCACTTGTGGTAAATTCCATTGATTGGACATGATTTGGAAATGCACACACACCTGTCTATATAAGGTCCCACAGTTGACACAGTGCATGTCAGAGCAAAAACCAAGCCATAAGGTCAGGGGTCCTAAGAGACCACTTATGCTGCTTGTGCCTGGAGCCGGCCCTGAGTCCAATGTTTCTCAACCTCACTTTCTCCTTCCATCTCTCTCTCTCTGTCTCTCTTCCTCTCTCTCTTCATCTCTGACAGTCTGGCCAACAGTGCTGGAACTCAAACCCCGCCTCAGCGCCGGTAGACATTCCAGGAAGAGACTTTGGTCACCTACAGTTCCCTGAGGGGTGGTCTTTTCTCTTAGCAGATATGGAAGAAGTGGACGCAGAATGTGCACCCATGAAATACGCCCCCAGAATGCAGCGGACCAGCCAGATGGAGAAGATGAGGAGCTGGAGGAGGAACAAAGGTTTGTACTGGACTGGGCAGCATCTCAATACTCTGACGTGGCTTCCTCTCCTAGTCTCCTCTCCTTTCCACTTATTTAAGTGCCACTGCTTACCAGCAGTAACTGGCCATGTCCGAATACCCATACTTGTGTTCTAAATAGTAGGCTTTTTGGGTATGCCAAAATATGTTTTATAGGATGTGAGATTTAGAAAATGTAGTAAACTATAAAGGCCAGGATGTCATACTAATTTCAGCTTTTCATCTGGTAGAATTTGCTGCACACTATTGAGGAAGACAATAGTCAAACATGCGTTTGACAACAGCTAATTATCCGAATAGTGAATGCGGCGGGGAACAAGCGCCATTTTGCATTACATGACGCCTTCTCAGTATGAATGAGCTTAGAATGTTCATCTTTGTTGCTTACTGCATACATTGTTACTAAAAAGTATGTTCTAAATACTATGTAGTATGATTAGTACACAGTATGTAGATTTCGGATGTAGTAGACAAGACAGATTTCAGACACGGCCATTGTAAATAGTCTTTCCAACTCAGTATAACCCTCTCCTGTCCAGTGTCCTCTGCTACCTTACAACCCCTCTCCCTTTCTCCAAGCGTCAGTGTGTGTCAGTGAGTGTTGTCTCTGTGAGGTGATTTTGCTTAGCAGCTACTTCTATCCACGGCACCACTGGGGACTTAGGACTGACCAGGGCTCCGAAAACAAGGTGAAAGAAAGAAAGAGAAGGAAACGCCCCAACGAGTTGAGGGAGAAACACAAATCAGACCTTGGATCAGTGTTGGAGGGCAGCTTCATTTTACTCCAGCAGAAACCCAGGCTTTGTATTTAGAGACCCACCCAGGCCTGGTGTCTGTCTGTAACATCTGTATTCAGAGACCCACCCAGGCCTGGTGTCTGTCTGTAACATCTGTATTCAGAGACCCACCCAGGCCTGGTGTCTGTCTGTAACATCTGTATTCAGAGACCCACCCAGGCCTGGTGTCTGTCTGTAACATCTGTATTCAGAGACCCACCCAGGCCTGGTGTCTGTCTGTAACATCTGTATTCAGAGACCCACCCAGGCCTGGTGTCTGTCTGTAACATCTGTATTCAGAGACCCACCCAGGCCTGGTGTCTGTCTGTAACATCTGTATTCAGAGACCCACCCAGGCCTGGTGTCTGTCTGTAACATCTGTATTCAGAGACCCACCCAGGCCTGGTGTCTGTCTAACATCTGTATTCAGAGACCCACCCAGGCCTGGTGTCTGTCTGTAACATCTGTATTCAGAGACCCACCCAGGCCTGGTGTCTGTCTGTAACATCTGTATTCAGAGACCCACCCAGGCCTGGTGTCTGTCTGTAACATCTGTATTCAGAGACCCACCCAGGCCTGGTGTCTGTCTGTAACATCTGTATTCAGAGACCCACCCAGGCCTGGTGTCTGTCTGTAACATCTGTATCCTGCTCTCTATTTCTGCAGGGTAGAGTTCACCACTGACTTTACCTCTCTGTAAGCCGACCGGACAGACAGACAGACAGACAGACATGCAGGGGTTGTAGTAAAAGCATGGTAAAGTATGAACATATGATTTGCCCTAATTCATTAGGGTCGTCATTACCTGACCATGCTAAAACGGATGGATGTGCAATGCTTAAACTCTAACCTCCGATGTGATTTTGAAACTTAATCTAAATTAAACTGTTACCAGAAAATAAAGGTATTCAGTTTTGAAGCCCATTGTCTTTTCTAGCATGGACATCTAGTGACCTACCATCATCTAGTGACCTACCGTCTTCTAGTGACCTACCGTCTTCTAGTGACCTACCGTCTTCTAGTGACCTACCGTCTAGTGACCTACCATCTAGTGACCTACCGTCTTCTAGTGACCTACCGTCTTCTAGTGACCTACCGTCTTCTAGTGACCTACCATCTAGTGACCTACCATCTTCTAGTGACCTACCGTCTTCTAGTGACCTACCGTCTTCTAGTGACCTACCGTCTTCTAGTGACCTACCGTCTTCTAGTGACCTACCATCTAGTGACCTACCATCATCTAGTGACCTACCATCTAGTGACCTACCATCTAGTGACCTACCATCATCTAGTGACCTACCGTCTTCTAGTGATCTACCGTCTTCTAGTGACCTACCGTCTTCTAGTGACCTACCGTCTTCTAGTGACCTACCGTCTTCTAGTGACCTACCGTCTTCTAGTGACCTACCATCATCTAGTGACCTACCATCATCTAGTGACCTACCATCTTCTAGTGACCTACCATCTTCTAGTGACCTACCATCTTCTAGTGACCTACCGTCTTCTAGTGACCTACCGTCTTCTAGTGACCTACCGTCTTCTAGTGACCTACCATCATCTAGTGACCTACCGTCTTCTAGTGACCTACCATCTTCTAGTGACCTACCATCATCTAGTGACCTACCATCATCTAGTGACCTACCATCTTCTAGTAACCTACCATCTTCTAGTGACCTACCATCATCTTGTGACCTACCATCTAGTAACCTACCATCTAGTGACCTACCATCTTCTAGTGACCTACGATCTTCTAGTGACCTACCATCATCTAGTGACCTACCATCATCTTGTGACCTACCATCTAGTAACCTACCATCTAGTCCCCTGGCCTTACACTTATATCAGATGTCACAACTCCATTCCTCAAGAGACCAGCAGACACTGCTGCCTTCAAGGACCCGTCCCATATTCTTCATCCCTACAACACCACATGGATGCAACCCCCTCCCCTTCCCTGCTCCATCTCCACAGCTCCCCTGAGGCTGTTGCCATGGTTCCCAGGTGTTAAGTACAAATCAGGTGTTTCCCAATGGTAGGTAAGGTGTTGATTGGGACCCAACATTCACCTGTGTGTCTCTAGTGATCACCTCAGAATGCAGGCCAGATGACATTTCCCCCATTTAATACAACTCAGATAGCAATTCCCCAATGAGTGGTACACTGCATTACCAAACTCCTTTTGCTAGTTAGTTTGCACCTGGCTTGCTGGTGTGCTTATCAAGATTAAACAATTAATTGACTTTATTTTCGTTTCAGATTTGATCCAAACAGGATAATTGCATGACCCTGCCTGGTCATATGTTTTTGTTTGTAGAGATCGGTTCAGTGGCCATTTTACTCACACCGTATTCACTGTTCTGTGTTGGTTGTGTTTCTCCATGCTGCACTTGGCTGAGTAGGGCTGGGCTGGGAGAGACTATAAATATACTGCTGACCTGCAAAACAAATAACCAAAATCTAAAACGTAACCTAATTTTAACTAATTCTGAAATGAAATATCAGTTTGCAGGTAAGTAGTGTCCGAATAGCTTTTTCTGTCTGGGCTGTACCATCATCTGGCTTTGCTGACCTAGGTTCTGCACTTTTTCATGAACCAGTTGTCGTTAACCATCTGTGCATGAATGTAGACTAGAGTTGATGTATATAAACCAGCCTGTCCCAATGTGTTTTATATTTTTCCTTGGCCAGGTGAGGGCAGCAGAGTGGACACTCAGATTTGTAAACCTTTGTGTTTTTCCCAGGGTGCAACGAGAGCAGCTGGCAGCCATCTTCCAGCTGCTGAAGTAGAACCAGGAGACGTTTGGGGAGGTGTCAGAGGGAGCCGTGGAGGAGCAACTCTACTCCATCTATACCCCTAGTCTACTCACAGTCGACTGTACTACGCCTAACTCTACTTTTCCCAAACTCTACTCTATGTTAATCCCACATAAAACTGACAATCAAGATTAAGATGCATTCACATGGTCCACTGGGTTTCAAAGGGGGTGTTGTTTCAAAGGTCCACTCTGTTTTGAGGCACATACTCTTCTCTAAAGATTCTGAGGTGATAGCAAATCAGGCTTTGGATAGTTGGGCCTGAGTGATTTGATTGGTCTGATAAAATTGGAGGTTCTTATACCGTACACACCCATGAAAGCCAGCAGTTTCAGCAAGCCTCACATCAAACACTTATCTGAACAGGTCTTACTTCTTTCAGCTATTCCCTGCCTTGCCTCGGCCGAATCCTTATCTCACCCATTGCTATCTCTCCTCACCCTTTCCTATGGAGCACCCTTTCCCTCTAGACCACTCTGTTTGAACAAACACATCATTGGTGCGAAACACAAACATGCACATTAGATACTCCAACACGGCTTCTGCTTTTTATTACTTTTATATACCATTCAAAGCAATAAACACTGTGTATTTGATACAAGTAATGGCGTCATCGTTGTGTCGATTCTGGATTTTGTCATCTCCCCTGTGTGTGGCTGGCAATGTAATCTGACTAAATGTCTGTAATAATAATAATAATAATGAATAATACATTTTATTTGTAGAGACCTTTTCATTTACAGACAGAAATCAAAGCTGTGGCAGAGTTGCATACTTACTGCATTCATACTGCGTACTTTTTACACTAAGTTTGAAACTGTTTTTGAAGAAGCAACAGGTAAGGCGATGACATCAGCCGTCCATTCCATGAAGGATTGTGCAACATCTTCTCCAAAGACAATAAGACGCATCTACAATAAGGCTATATTGAGCTTACACGTTAACTGTATTGCTAAAGCTATTGGGATTTTAAATGTTTCTCCTAACATGTCTTTACATGTCACATGCCTATGCATTTATTTATTAGTGGTGTAAAGTACTTAACCTCTACAGGACGGTTGAGCTAACGTAGGCTAATGCGATTAGTATGAGATTGTAAGTAACAAGAACATTTCCCAGGACATAGACATATTGGTAGAAAACTTACATTTGTGTTAATCTAACTACACTGTCCAATTTACAGTAGCTATTATAGTGGAAGAATACCATGCTATTGTTTGAGGAGAGTGCACAGTTATGAACTTGAAAATGTCTTAATAAACCAATTAAGAACATTTGGGCAGTCTTGATACAATTTTTTTTAACAGAAATGCAATGGTCCATTGGATCAGTCTAAAACTTTGCACATACACTGCTGACATCTAGTGGCCAAAATCTAAATTGCACCTGGGCTGGAATAATACATTATGGCCTTTCTTTTGCATTTCAAAGATGATGGTGCAAAAAAAACAAAAAAAACGCAAGTTTTTTTCTTGTATTATTTTTTACCAGACCTAATGTGTTATATTCTCCTACATTAATTTCACATTTCCACAAACTTCAAAGTGTTTCCTTTCGAATGGTATCAAGAATATGAATATCCTTGCTTCAGGTCCTTCAGGCAGTTAGATATGGGTATGTAATTTTAGGCGAAAATGGGAAAAAAGGGGCGGATCCTTTTTGCTTGTAAGCAGGAATCAGGAGGACAGAATTGTGGTCAGATATAAATGGAGGGTGAGGGAGAGCTTTGTACACGTCTCTGTGTGTGGAGTAAAGGTGATCTAGATTTTTTTTCCTTCTGGTTGCACATTTAACATGCTGATAGAAATTAGGTAAAACTGATTTAAGTTTCCCTGCATTAAAGTCCGGGGCCACTAGGAGCGCTGCCTCTGGATGAGCGTTTTCCTGTTTGTTTATGGCGGTATACAGCTCATTGAGTGCAGTTTTAGTGCCAGCATCTTACTTATGTCTGGGTGTGCCCCCTGGCTATCTGTAAGTAAATAAAAACTAGAAAATGTGGCTGTCTGCTTTACTTAATATAAGGAATTAGAAATTATTTATACTTGTACTTTTGATACTTAAGTATATTTTATCAATTATATTTACTTTTGATACTTAAGTATATTTAAAGCCAAACACTTTTACTCAAGTAGTATTTTACTGGGTGACTTTCACTTTTACTTGAGTCATTTTCTATTAAGGTATCTTTACTTTTACTCAAGTATGACAATTGAGTACTTTTTCACCACTGTTTATTAGTTAATTAGTCACACAGTAGCCTAATCCCAATCAAACCGTCTGCCGGGCCTATATTAATTATATTGTGCTTTGCTTTTTGTAATGTGTTATGTTTTGCTTTTGAAAGCCACAAACGTTTTAAATACTGCGAAACATTATTATTAATTTATTATCAAACAACCTATTTTCTGGCCGTTTGATGCATCGGGTTGTCATCGTTACGCACCATGGCCCATGATGGGCGCGCACGTGAAACCTGGCAAGTGGCCAAGAGGGCAGGAGAGAGGCAAAACAGTTCAGCGCATCCCACCACGACCAAATACTTATTTCAAAATGTTGCTATAGTCAGTCATCAGTGTACCTAGGTAGATCCTCTTTCTCTCTCTTGGAAATGACAGCCCGATTCCGGAGAGTTATGCCCCTGGCGCTGGTGGTCATGTGCGCGCTGATCTATGTGTTTCTGTATGGACATATCTCTGAACACCGCATCGGGTATGTATTCTGCACCAACAAATGGCAACATATTTGACTTGTTGAGTTAGTCAAAGGACGGTATTCAGCCGTTAGTATTTTACAAAACTGTGGGGAACGTTCACAACAAGAATAAAAAACTAAAACTCCAAAATATATTTTTTCTTGTTGCAATTGTTGCATTTGACCCAAATACAAGTTAAGAAAACAGTTTACATTACAGTGCACTTATTACCGTGTAATTACATGTAGTTATTCACAGACTATTCAGTCTTACACTGTAATCCCTTACAAAAAAGATTGCAGTTTTGAAACTGCAGTAAAAGTTCAGTAACTGCAGTGGACTGTGGTATTTTGGACACAGTAATTGCAGAATAACTGCAGTGGACTGTGGTATTTTGGACACAGTAATTGCAGAATAACTGCCTTGTAGTTATAATTCACTGTAACTACAGTCAAACTGCAAAATGACTGTATAAAACCTCTCTAAGTTTCTTCCTAGGTTTTGGCCTTTCTAGGGAGTTTTTCCTAGCCACCGTGCTTCTACACCTGCATTGCTTGCTGTTTGGGGTTTTAGGCTGGGTTTCTGTACAGCACTTCGAGATATTAGCTGTCGTACGAAGGGCTATATAAAATAAACTTGATTGATTGATTGATAAAAACAGGGTTCTTTTGTATGAGGTATTTTCAGCATTATGCAGTTATATTGCACTCTAACTGCAATTGTTTTTTCTTAAGGGATTGCACTGTAAACTAATTGCTGTAACCCTAACATTACCATGTACTTAGTGTAAAGGATTTGCCCCATAGTCTGTGGCTTGTTGAAATTGGCCAGTTAAAAGGCATACTTCACCACTTTTTGACATCATATTAAAAATCATAGATGACATCATAGGGGGTTTTCTTATCTTTTTTTAATGCAGAACATCTTGTTTCCCCCCCCACGTATACAAACACTGGTATGGTGCTGGATGTATAGGTGTCTGTATAAGTGAGAGAAAAAAGAACAAGATGTTATGTATTAAAAAAGATAAGAAAACCCCCTATGATGTCATCTATGATTTTTTTATTCAGCAATTTTCAAAAACTACAGCTACTTTCTAGGGGACGGCATCTCCTATAGTAAAAATACAACAGATGTTTTTGGCACATTCATGAAGTATAGGCTTTCTACCACTCTCAAATCAATCATCAAAAGTAATTAAGGACATATTTAAATAATCCATTAACACACATTGTGTATTTCTATCATTCTTGGGTTTCTACGGTGATGGAAACATTGTGGCTGTCTACGACATATCTAAAAGGGGGAGCTTGTCCACATGGTTGAAAAACTTCCACTATGCCTCCAATGTGGACTTAAATATTAATATAACTAAGAAAACTGCAGCTGGTAACTTGGCAGCAATCCCAACCAAAGAAAAAAGTAATTCCGTGACGACTGACCCAACAACTTTAAAACAGACCGTAAAGCAGACAAATGGATTAACAGGTGGACCCAGGTCTGCACACAAGGAGACCCCCATGGTCCCCCTGCAAAAAAAGGACTTCAAGCAATATCCCGACTGGGATTTTGAGGATGTTTACATCCAGGACAAGCAACCAAGACAGACGGTAAGCCTATGTTTTTAGACAGTCACTGGTCAAGGATTTGCAAATATTAACAAACATCCCAAATAAACTGTGTGTGTGTGTGTGTGTGTGTGTGTGTGTGTGTGTGTGTGTGTGTGTGTGTGTGTGTGTGTGTGTGTGTGTGTGTGTGTGTGTGTGTGTGTGTGTGTGTGTGCCAGGCCTGTCCCCAGTCTCTGAGGAACTCCAAGGACCCAGGCTTCAAGCAGGCCTTTATACCAGACGTCCAGTTGTACCTCCACGGTGAACTACTCAACGTGCCAGAGTGGAACAGGCTAGCTCACTTCAATAACCCCTTTGGCTTCATGGAATACACAAACTACACAGGTGTGTGAGTGTGAGTGTGAGCGTGCGCACGCACTAGTGTGTGTGTGTGTGTGTGTGTGTGTGTGTGTGTGTGTGTGTGTGTGTGTGTGTGTGTGTGTGTGTGTGTGTGTGTGTGTGTGTGTGTGTGTGTGTGTGTGTGTGTGTGTGTGTGTGTGTGTGTGTGTGTGTGTGTGTGTGTGTGTGTGTGTGTGTGTGTGTGTGTGTGTGTGTATGTGTGTGTGTGTGTGTGTCCAGGAGTATAGCTATCCAGGCTGTATCACAACCGGCCGTGATTGGGAGTCCCATAGGGCAGCGCACAATTGGCCCGCGTCGTCCGGGTTTTTAATCCATTCTGCGGGGATGGATTAAATCCATTTTTAATCCATCCCCGCAGAAGGCATTTAGCCTTTTGATAGGCCATCATTGTAAATAAGAATTTGTTCTTAACTGACCTGCCTAGTTAAATAAAGATTAAATTAAAACAATTTTTAAAATCCTTGGCAGGCAGCGCAGCTCGTATGGCCAACTCCCTCTTCAGCCATGTAGACTTTTGACACAATGACAAACTTTCATCCTTTAGTACACAGTAACACACGATTAAAGAGGGCGGGTCTAGATTGGCTATGGGTGTGCAGTATCAGGAAGATGGCATAAATCAAGAAACATCAAAAGAAGTGAGAAAGCAAGTGGAATATGTGTCTAACTGCCATACTCGGCTACCACAGGTTTAAATAAGAGCAAGAGGAACAAACACAAATTACAAACAGGTTCTTAGTTTGGGTTTGAGTGGCAGAATAATGAATTCCCAGACATGCGTCAACTTCCCACGTTTTATTTCCATCTCCACAATAGTCAATGCAAATTGAATTACTGAGGTTTAATTTTGAGACTGGCCAAAAAGGAGGACAAAGGTAACGCAATGATTTAATCAAGCAAAACAAAACACAGATTCTGGTGCATGGTTGAGGGAAGCACTAACTAAACAGTCATTTTACTTCTCAATATTAGATTTTTATTTTTAAATGATCTCAAAATTAAGTCAGCAATTTACAACGTTAGACCCCAGCTACATGGCAAACTTCCCTCTTAGCTGTACTTTCAAACTTAGAAAAGACAGGATTTAAAGGAAATGTCAATGAGAACAATGAATCAATCATTCAATTAGCAGTTGTTTTCTCAAACCAAGGCAGCATGCACAAGCAAATGGAGGCTTATTGGGAGATTCTCATTTGGCCAAAAGACTGTCCTCTGCTCAACTCCTCCACCCTCTCTCCTCAGTGATAAGTGATTGAGGAGAGTGTCAATTCGTTGGTTCTATATGGAACCATAATGACTCAAAGAACCTTTCAGAAAAGGGTTATTGAATCTTTTAGTGATAATTAAAATGTAGGGGCGCCCACTCATTAGAATATTTTGGGGCGTGGTTTGCTATTTTTGTGAAACCGTGACAAGTGAGAGTGTCATTCCAGTTGATCTAACTTGATCTGTTATGTCAATGTATCTTAAATATAATTAGGCCCAATAACAGTATCTGTTGAAAGACTCACGTAAGGCCTTGTGTCAATTGAGAACTGTTTACTCAATCAGTAGCCTCTTCCAAATCCCCAACAACCTGATGTTCCGGTTTTCAGCAGAAATGGAAAGAGAGCCTGTGACCAGACTTCGGCTTTTGGACGTTAACAAGGTGATGCTCCATCTTAACTCCTCCTCCACATTTACTGGATTGGTTGAACAGTGCGGAAGAGAACCTCCCCCGACAGTTGTTTTTCCTCTTATCAAGACTATGAAAGAGATCTAGCTTCAGGCGTTTCTTTAATGGCTGCTACGTTAGGTTACTAAAATCAGTGGTACTCAATTCTCTCCTCAGTGACCCCCAGCTGTTCCAGAGATATACACCGGATTCAACTTGTGAATTAACACAATAGTAACACCTATGGAATTTTAATAATATAATACAGCTAACTACAATCATTTAAAAAAAAAAGTTATTCAAAAGGTTCTATAAAGAACCAAAAAGGGTTGTAACCAGGGGAGAATGACTGCCCCCGCTCATTGAGGATTTCAAGTTCCTGTGTCAAGTGCAGGCATTGTTTTCAGAAAACAGGATCCCCCATTATAGTGAATGATAAAATAGCAAACTTCGTGGTCAATCTTTGTATAAATAAAATAAGACAATCATGGTACCGATGATTACTTCTATTACACCATGTCCTTGAGATGGTTATTTTTTAAATCGCACACAGAAGAAGTTAAAAGGATCATTTCGTTGCTAATGGCAGCCTGCAGTACCTCGACCGGCCTTCAACTTGAGATACTCAATGAGCTAATGCAACACTGTGCTAGCCTGCAAAGTCACTTCCTAGAGTAGCTCAAACTGCGCATGCAATGTTTCCAAAAACTCATCCATGAAGCAAGATGGCAACACGCTGAAACGACACTTCACACTTCCTGATCTACAAATATGCCACAGACTTCACATAGGAAACAATGGGGTAATGTCATCAATGGCTCTGTCCATTTTCTTTTACAGTCAATGGTTGAAACCATAGTGGAACCCTTTTTGGTGCTATAGAGATCCTTTTTGTTAATGGTTCTCTATAGCACCATAAAGGTTCCATTTGGAACTTTATGATCATGGTTCTTTATAGAACCTTCAAAAAAGGGTTATTTTTAGCACCAAAAAGGCATTTGTTATGGTTACAAGCCAAATAACGCTTATTTGGCACTATGGTATCCTACCTGAGTCCTTGGCAGAAGATTTTTGATATCTGCCACACCCCCTTTGAATCAGCTGTTGTTTTGTCGGAGGACAAAATACACGTTTTTAAAACGATATGCTACTTATTGTTTTATCTATGAAATGTCAAACTAGTGGAATTTATTGTTACCACTTCACACATATATTTTGGTATTCCAACACATGCCCTATGCTACACACAGAGAAAACCATTGTTACTCTCCCGGGACGGACACAAGCCCGCCCCCCCTTCGGCAAATCAGATCACGCCTCCGTCCTACTCCTCCCTCCCTATATGCAGAAACTTAAACACGAAGCCCCCGTGGTGAGGACTGTTTAACGTTGGTCTGACCAATCTGAATCTATGCGTCAGGACTGTTTTGATCACGTGGACTGGGAAATGTTCCGGGTCACCTCTGGGAATAGTATCTACGTATACACTGACTTGGTGACTGGGTTCATCAGGAAGTGCATAGAGGATGCTGTTCCTAGCTATGACTGCCATAAGGCAATCAAAGAGGCAAAACGACAGTACAAGGACAAAGTGGAGTCACAATTCAACGGCTCAGACACGAGACCCGTGGCAGGGACTCCAGACAATCACGTATCATAAAGGGAAAGCCAGGCAGGTCGTGGACACCTATGCCTCATTCCCGGACAAGCTAAACACGTTCGATGAAAACAACACCGAGCCACCAACGTGGGCCCCCGCAGCTCATGTGGACTGTGTGCTCCCGATCTCCATGGCCGACGTAAGACATTCAAGCGTGTTAACCCTCGCAAGGCTGGCGGCCTAGACAACATCTCAAGCCTCAGAGTATGTGCAAACCAGCTGGCAGGATTTTTTATGGACATATTAAATCACTCCCTATCCCAGTCTGTTGTCCTCACTTGCTTCAAGATGTCCACCATTGTTGCTGTACCCAAGAAAGCGAAGTTAACTGAAGTAAATTACTATTGCCCCATAGCACTAATTCTGCCATCATGAAGGGCTTTGAGAAGCTAGTTAAAGGACCATATCACCATAACCGGCACCATAGATCCACTACAATTTGCATATTGCCCCAACAGATCCATGGACGACGCAATTGCCATTGCCCTGTACACTGCCTTATCCCGCATGGACAAGAGGAATGCCCGTGTGAGGATGCTGTTAATCGACTACAGCACAGCCTTCAACACCATGGTGCCCTCCAAGCTCATCACTAAGCTCAGTGCCCTGGGTCTGAACTCCTCCCTGTGCAACTGGGTCCTAGACTTCCTGATAGCCCGATCCCAGGTGTTAAAGGTAAGTAACAACAACTCCGCCACGCTGATCCTCAACACGGGGGCCCCAAGAGTGCTCAGCCCCCTCCTGTACTCCCTGTTCACCCATGAGTGTGTGGCTATGCACGTCTACAACTCAATCATCAAGTTTGCTGACGACACAACTTATGATCATGGTTCTTTATAGAACCTTCAAAAAAGGGTTATTTTTAGCACCAAAATGCATTTGTTATGGTTACAAGCCAAATAACGCTTATTTGGCACTGTGGTATCCTACCTGAGTCCTTGGCAGAAGATTTTTGATATCTGCCACACCCCCTTTGAATCAGCTGTTGTTTTGTCGGAGGAGAAAATACACGTTTTTAAAATGATATGCTACTTATTGTTTTATCTATGAAATGTCAAACTAGTGGAATTTACCAACAACAATGAGTCAGCCTACAGGGAGGAGGTGAGAGCCCTGGTGGATTGCCAGAAAAATAACCTCTCCCTCAATGTCAACAAAACAAAAGATCTGATGGTAGACTACAAACAGCAGAGAGAGCACCCCCCCTCCCCATGGGTCCACAGTGAAGACAGCACATCACTGAGGACCTGAAATGCTGCCTCCACACCAATACCATGGTGAAGAAGGCGCAATAAATTTGTCTTGGCCGCTAAGACCCTCACAAACTTTTACAGTTGCACCATCTCTAGAGCATCATCGCCTAGTACAGCAACTGCACCGCCCACACCCGCAGGGCCCTCCAGAGGGTGGTGCGGTCAGCCCACGCATTACCGGGGGCACACTGCCTGCCCTCCAGGACATCTACAGCACCCGATGTCACAGGAAGGCCAAGAAGACCATCAAGGACCTCAGCCACCCGAGCCACGGCCTGTTCACCCTGCTACCATCTAGCAGGCGGAGACAGTACAGGTGCATCAAAGCTGGGACCGAGAGACTGAAAAACAACTTCTATCTCCATGCCATCAGACTGTTAAACAGTCATCACTAGCCGGGCTCCGCAAGGTACCCTGCCTTGCACCTTAGACACTGTCACTAGCCGGCTATCACCCGGTACTCTTACCCTGAACCTTAGAGACTGCTGCACTATGTACATGGAGTCATTGAACACTGGTCACTTTAAAAATGTTTGCATAAGGTTTATTGTTTTGAAATCATTTATGTAGTTAGAAACAGATAAGATTATAATTCCTGCAGCCTTGTTCTGTTGAAAAGTAATTTGATCGCTGAGAAATTAAGCTTTTTGATTACACACTTTATACAGTATGTACAGTATATCACAAAAGTGAGTACACCCCTCACATGTTCGTAAATATTTGAGTATATCTTTTCATGTGACAACACTGAAGAAATGACACTTTGCTACAATGTAAAGTAGTGAGTGTACAGCTTGTGTAACAGTGTAAATTTGCTGTCCCCTCAAAATAACTCAACACACAGCCATTAATGTCTAAACCGCTGGAAACAAAAGTGAGTACACCCCTAAGTGAAAATGTTTAAATTGGGCCCAAAGTGTCAATATTTTGTGTGGCCATCATCATTTCCCAGCACTGCCTTAACCCTCTTGGGCATGGAGTTCACCAGAGCTTCACAGGTTGCCACTGGAGTCCTCTTCCACTCCTCCATGACGACATCACAGAGCTGGTGGATGTTAGAGACCTTGCACTCCTCCACCTTCCGTTTGAGGATGCCCCACAGATGCTCAATAGGGTTTAGGTCTGGAGACATGCTTGGCCAGTCCATCACCTTTACCCTCAGCTTCTTTAGCAAGGCAGTGGTCGTCTTGGAGGTGTGTTTGGGGTCGTTATCATGTTGGAATACTGCCCTGCGGCCCAGTCTCCGAAGGGAGGGGATCATGCTCTGCTTCAGTATGTCACAGTACATGTTGGCATTCATGGTTCCCTCAATGAACTGTAGCTCCCCAGTGCCGGCAGCGCCCATGCAGCCCCAGACCATGACACTCCCACCAACATGCTTGACTGTAGGCAAGACACACTTATCTTTGTACTCCTCACCTGGTTGCCGCCACACACGCTTGACACCATCTGAACCAAATAAGTTTATCTTGGTCTCATCAGACCACAGGACATGGTTCCAGTAATCCATGTCCTTAGTCTGCTTGTCTTCAGCAAACTGTTTGCGGGCTTTCTTGTGCATCATCTTTAGAAGAGGCTTCCTTCTGGGACGACAGCCATGCAGACCAATTTGATGCAGTGTACGGCGTATGGTCTGAGCACTGACAGGCTGACCCCCCCACCCCTTCAACCTCTGCAGCAATGCTGGCAGCACTCATACGTCTATTTCCCAAAGACAACCTCTGGATATGACGCTGAGCACGTGCACTCAACTTCTTTGGTCGACCATGGCGAGGCCTGTTCTGAGTGGAACCTGTCCAGTTAAACCGCTGTATGGTCTTGGCCACCGTGCTGCAGCTCAGTTTCAGGGTCTTGGAAATCTTCTTATAGCCCAGGCCATCTTTATGTAGAGCAACAATTCTTTTTTTCAGATCCTCAGAGAGTTCTTTGCCATGAGGTGCCATGTTGAACTTCCAGTGACCAGTCAGTATGTGGGAGTGTGAGAGCGATGACACCAAATTTAACACACCTGCTCCCCATTCACACCTGAGACCTTGTAACACTAACGAGTCACATGACACCAGGGAGGGAAAATGGCTAATTGGGCCCAATTTGGACATTTTCACTTAGGGGTGTACTCACTTTTGTTGCCAGCGGTTTAGACATTAATGGCTGTGTGTTGAGTTATTTTGAGGGGACAGCAAATTTACACTGTTATACAAGCTGTACACTCACTACTTTACATTGTAGCAAAGTGTCATTTCTTCAGTGATGTCACATGAAAAGATATACTCAAATATTTACAAAAATGTGAGGGGTGTACTCACTTTTGTGATATACTGTACATACTGTATTCTGGACATAGCTCATCCTATATAACTACTGCTGTACATACTGTATACTGGACATAGCTCATCCTATATAACTACTGCTGTACATACTGTATTCTCCACATAGCTCATCCTATATAACTACTGCTGTACATACTGTATTCTGGACATAGCTCATCCTATATATCTACTGCTGTACATACTGTATTCTGGACATAGCTCATCCTATATAACTACTGCTGGACATACTGTATTCTTGGGTTTACTACCATTTTATTTGTTCAGAAATGTGGTGGGTACTCTCTTCGTTCGCAGGACTTTATCCTGTTAACTGCTCCAAATGTCTGAACTGAATTTGGTAAAAGGGCTTTTATGTACTGTACTCTGCGCCATCGGCTTGGAACGCCTTACAAAATACTTTTAAACAGGAAGAACTTGTCCCGATTGGCGTTTTTAAATCACTGATGAAGGATTTTGATGCTGATTCCCTGGCCTGTCAATGTTTTTAATGTGCTGTTTTATGATTTTGTTATACTCTTGTGAATTCTATGGTTTTTACTAGATTACTTGTAGTTTTTCATGTTGTCTGTCTGTGATTGTGTAATGACTTGGTGCTGCCTATCTTGGCCAGGACGCTCTTGAAAAAGAGATTTCAAATCTCAATGGGCCCTTCCTGGTTAAATAAATAAATACAATTCTGGACATAGCTCATCCTATGTAACTACTGGTGTACATACCTTTTTCCTACTTATATATTGTCCATACTGTCAATACACACCACATATTTATATTCCGAACTCAGACATTGGAATTTATCATTCTGATATTTCTTCATTTATTGATTTCTTCAATTATTTTTCTTGTTTGGGGGGGATTATTTGTGTATTACAGTGGCGGTCGATGCCATTTAAGATGGGGGGGTGATGAATTTTTTTGGAGTATGGTCTTATTTCTATTACAGCATATTGGATGACCGTCGTTACCCTTTTTTAAAAAGTTTGCGAGGAGAGGACCGAGGAATTAGCAAATCCAATTGAGAATCTCCCAAAGGAAGTCCACTGCAAAAATATATTTAAAAAAAGGTCTACTAGGCCTGTTTTTGTGTGGTTACAATGTGTAGTAGTACAGTACTTTCTGATACTGATACCATTGAATGGTGCCAAGTGATGCTTGCTTTATGGAATCCCAAAGACACAGACAAGGAAAGCATACTGTGTGTGTGTGGTTACAGAGATAAAGGCAGTGGTGGACCTGATCCCCAAGCCAAGAGAGCCCCTGCTCCTGCCGCGGGGAAACCCCAAGTGTATTCGCTGTGCTGTGGTGGCCAACGGAGGAATACTCAACGGCTCTCGGATGGGGAAGGAGATCGATGCCCATGACTACGTGTTCCGGTCAGTGTGTGTGTGTGTGTGTGTGTGTTTTTGTGCGTGCGCCTGTGCATATTCCTATGACTGCATGCATCAGTGCATCACAATGATCAGGCGATTTTATTTAACCTTTATCAAGGCAGGGAGTCCCATTGACCAAAGTCAATTTTTCAAGAGAGCCCCTGCAATATACAATAAAATAGCATAAAAAGCAACACTAATAAAAATAAAATAAAAAGTGTGAATAGTGTTTCAGCTGGAACCTATATTTGGTTCTGGTTCCGGAATGTGTGAGAGATTCCTATGAGTTTAACCTGTGGTCAATTCCACGGTAATGGAATTATGAGTGTCCGATTTTTCACTTTAAAATGTATGCCAAACATAAGCTATTGATTTCAAAGTTTAACAAACCATACAACTCTATGCACAATTACTGCTTTGAACAATTTACACAGTAAATAAATAAAAAATTAACATTTACTGCAAAAACTGTGCAAAATCTCCTTCAGTTTTATTTAGTTACCTAACGTATCTGCACAGTTCTTCCTGTAAATGTGTTTTTGTACAAATGTTCAGTTGAAATTGTTAAAAGCATTCCTTGTGCATAGAGTTGTATAGTTTGCTCAACTTTGAAATCAATGGTTTTTGTTTGTGCCTTCAGAAAGTATTCACATTCCTTGACTGTCACGCTGGTATAAAGGATTTGGAGACAGGTGCAGGAATACACAATAGGGGTTTTTAATACCCCCAAAACAAACACGTATACAAAAACACTGGGCTGTACCCAAACAAAAGAGCGAAGGTAAACCTCGTTGAACGACACGGGACGAGACCCGTAATAATATATACAGCATAACAGCTGCACCATCGCATAGGTACTCACACCACCAACGGACATGGGAACAATAACCAACAAAGACAGCGGTAACAGAGGGCATATATATAACATACTAATCAGGGGAAATGTGAACCAGGTGTGTGTAATCAGACAAGACAGTCCGGGGTTGATGATAATGAATCCCGTTCAGTGAAGCCTAGAAAGCCGATGACGTAGACCTCCGGAACTGGTGAACAGAATGAGCAGTACCCCCCCCCTGACCTGACCAAAATAATACAGAAAACTAAGGTCAGGGGGTGACAATGGTGAAGTTATTAATTACACTTTGGATGGTGTATCAGTACACCCAGTCACTACACAGGTACAGGCGTCCTTCCTAACTCAGTTGCCGAGGAGGAATAAAAATCCTCAGGGATTTCACCATGAGATCAATGGTGACTTGACAACAGTTACAGACTTTATGCTGTGACAGGAGAAAACTGAGTATGGATCAACAACATTGTAGTTACTCCACAAAAATAACATAATTGACAGAGTAAAAAGAATGAAGCCTGTACAGAATAAACATATGCCAAAACATGCATCCTAACAAGCCACTAAAACAATACTGCAAAATATGTTGCAAAGCAATTCACTTTTTGTCCTAAATACAAAGTGTTATGCTGGGGGCATATCCAATATAACACATTACTGAGTACCACTCTCCATATTTTCAAGCATAGTGGTGGCTGCATCATGTTATTGGTATGCTTCTAATCAGTAACGACTTGGGAGTTTTTAAGGATAAAAAAAGAGACGAAAGCTAAGCACAGGCAAAATCCTAGAGGAAAACCTGATTCAGTCTGCTTTACACCAGATACTGGGATATGAATTCACCTTTCAGCAGGACAATAACCTAAACACAAGTCCAAATCTACACTGGAGTTGTTTACCAAGAAGACAGTGATGATCAACAACCAATCTGACAGAGCTTGAAGAATTTAGAAAATAATAATGGGCAAATGTTGCACAATCCAGGTGTGGAAAGCTCTTAGAGACTTAGCCAGAAAGACTCACAGCTGTAATCACTGCCAAAGGTGCTTCTACAAAGTATTGACTCAAGGGTGTGAATACTTATGTAAATTAGATATTTCTGCATTTAATTTTCATGTTTTCACATTGTCATTATGGGGTATAGTGTGTAAATGGTTGAGAAGAAAATCAATTGAATCCATTTTGAAATCATGCTGTAACACAACAAAATGTGGAATAAGTCAAGCCGTATGAATATTTTCTGAAGGCATTGTACATTTTAAACTGAAAAATCAGAGTCTCAGCGTAATTCCGTTACCATGGAATTGAACCGTTACCATGGAATTGAACCATTACCTATGACCTTTCCAGGAAAAACTGCTTTACTCTTGGCCAGCACTGTACTGGAGGTGTTTGTCCCAGTAAGGTTTTAGTCCAAGCAGGGTGAATTATTATAACACCAACAGGATAGTCCATGTACATGCGTGATCTCTGCAGTACTGTTTGTGACAACCTCTTTGGCATCATAATTGGCTCCTCCAGTGTGTTGCAGACTTTTTCAACATCAAATATTTGTTGTACAATATTGTCTTAAGGTGTGGTTACTTGGAATGGGATTCATTCAGCAACCCACATAGAGAATGTGAGAGAGACACCTCATTTCTGAATGTACTGTACTCTGACACGATGTATTAAGAACAAATAAACCCCAACCACACAGTACTGTTACTTTCTGGTTCACCTGGTCTGACTATGTAAGGGTTATTAAAGGATTTATGCTAAAGTCTGTGGTCCTGTTCATGTCCTGTTCAAGGGGTTGAATAGACTAATTGACTATGAGCTTATACAGTTGAAGTCGTAAGTTTACATACACCTTAGCCAAATACATTTCAATTCAGTTTTTCACAATTCCTGACATTTAATCCTAGTAAAAATTCCCTGTTTTAAGTCAGTTAGGATCACCAATTTATTTTAAGAATGTGAAATGTCAGAATAATAGTAGAGAATGATTTATTTCAGCTTTTATTTCTTTCATCACATTCCCAGTGGCTCAGAAGTTTACATACACTCAATTGGTATTTGGTAGCATTGCCTTTAAATTGTTTAACTTGGGTCAAATGTTTCGGGTAGCCTTCCACAAGCTTCCCACAATAAGTTGGGTGAATTTGGGCCCATTCCTCCTGACAGAGCTGGTGTAACTGAGTCAGGTTTGTAGGCCTCCTTGCTCGCACACGCTTTTTCAGTTCTGCCTACAGATTTTCTATAGGATTGAGGTCAGGGCTTTGTGATGTCCGCTCCAATACATTGACTTTGTTGTCCTTAAGCCATTTTGCCACAAATTTGGAAGTATGCTTGGGGTCATTGTTCATTTGGAAGACCCATTTGCGACCAAACTGACTGATGTCTTGAGATGTTGCTTCAATATATCCACATAATTTTCCTTTCCTCATGATGCCATCTATTTTGTGATGTGCACCAGTCCCTCCTGCAGCAAAGCACCCCCACAACATGATGCTGCCACTCCCATTCTTCAAGGTTGGGATGGTGTTCTTTGGCTTGCAAGCCTCCCCCTTTTTCCTCCAAACATAACGATGGTCATTATGGCCAAACAGTTCTATTTTTGTTTCATCAGACCAGAGGACGTTTCTCCAAAATGTACGATCTTTGTCCCCATGTGCAGTTGCAAACCGTAGTCTGGCTTTTTTATGGTGGTTTTGGAGCAGTGGCTTCTTCCTTGCTGAGCGGCCTTTCAGGTTATGTCGATATAGGACATGTTTTACTGTGGATATAGATACTTTCGTACCTGTTTCCTCCAGAATCTTCACAAGGTCCTTTGCTGTTGTTCTGGGATTGATTTGCACTTTTCGCACCAAAGTACGTTCATCTCTAGGAGATAGAACGCGTCTCCTTCCTGAGCGGTATGACGGCTGCGTGGTCCCATGGTGTTTATACTTGCATACTATTGTTTGTACAGATGAACGTGGTACCTTCAGGTGTTTGGAAATTGCTCCCAAGGATGAACCAGACTTGTGGAGGTCTACAATTTTTTTTCTGAGGTCTTGGCTGATTTTTGTTTGATTTTCACACTATGTCAAGCAAAGCGGCACTGAGTTTGAAGGTAGGCCTTGGAAGACATCCACAGGTACACCTCCAATTGACTCAAATGATGTCAATTAGCCTATCAGAAGCTTCTAACACCTCAGGTATGACATCATCGTCATTTTCTGGAATTTTCTAAGCTGTTTAAAGGCCCAGTCAACTTAGTGTATGTAAACTTCTGACCCACTGCAATTGTGATACAATGAATTATAAGTGAAATAATCTGTCTGTAAACAATTGTTGGGAAAATGACTTGTGTCATGCACAAAGTAGATGTCCTAACCGACTTGCCAAAACTATAGTTTGTTAACTAGAAATTTGTGGAATGGTTGAAAATGAGTTTTAATGACTTCAATCTAAGTGTATGTAAACTTCTGACTTCAACTGTAAGTGTGATTGTGTCATTTTTACTCTGTGTAGAGTAAAGCACTCATAACCACACCCATTATTATCATATTTCCCAGCATGCTCTATTTTAGGTTGATTTTCAGAATTATTTGTTTAAAAATCTGTGTTTTTGCATGTACATTGATTCGTTGATTAATCTTTTGTTGCACAAAGATAAATAACATAGATTTTTCTAAACTAATCCAATCTGTTCATAGAGGGACTTATTACACCCATTACTGAGATGGTTGTTCCAGTTTAAATGATTTAGGTAGTCTCTATAATCAACATTTAGTTAACCTGGTAGTAATTCTGAAAGCAGGTTGCAGATAATAAAACAATTCTAATTATTGGAACTCTTCACTGTGTTTCAATAGGAATTATGTATCACTTTGCAAGGCTTTGAAGTGTGACTTTCAGTCCTGATGTGGCCTGTAAACCAGGAGTTTCTGACCACTGTGTTAGGATATAACTAGGCCCTGAAAGAAAGCTCTTACTATATATCTAATGTACTGTCATAAAAAATATGCAATGAAGGCTGGTAGAACCATTCATGGAGGGTTCTATAAAGAACCCTTCATAAAGGGTTATAGGTAGAACCCTCTGCAAAATGTTCTACCTAGAACCAAAAAGGGTCCTCATAAGGGGACAAACGGAAGAACCCTAAATGGATCTACTTAGCACCCTATTTTCAACGAGTGTACCTACCAGTGACCATGATAATGTAATGGAGATTGCTCATGAAGAGTGATGAATGACTGTCTCTCTCTTTCCTTGTCTCCGTACCAATCCCTGTCTCTCTTGCTGTATCTGTCCCATTTCCTGTGTCTGTCTCGGTCTCTGTGTCTGTCAGGATGAATGGTGCCGTAACCAAGGGTTACGAGGAGGATGTAGGTAATAGAACGTCGGTGTACATTCACACCGCCCACGCCATCACCGAGTCTCCTTATTTATTCCATGAATATGGCTACAACAATGCACCTCATGACAAGGTAGGTTACCACAGTCCTTCTGTTGTACTAGACCACAGCAACATTTTTAAAGGCCCAGAGCAGTAAAAAACTAGATTGTCCTGGTAGTTTGGTGATATCTATATGATTGATTATATGGATTATATGATTTATATGAGTTTGAAATAACACTCTGAAATTGTGGAAATTATGAAAATTCCCTTTTTGTGTAAGAGCCTTAAATTTCAGCCTCTTCAAGTGGGATGGAAAGGGGATACCTAGTCAGTTGCATAACTGAATGCATACAACCGAAATGAGGGGGGGGGGGGGTTGTTTTGGGGGGTTAACTTCCTTGCTTAAGGGTAGAACGGCTTGGAGATTCGAACCAGCGACTTTTCAGTTACTGGCTCAACGCTCTTAACCGCTAGGCTACCTGCCGTACCACGGAGTGTTTGGCCCGCCGCATAAAGTCACAAGGTGATCTGATTATAATAGATCAATGAACGTTCATTTGCATTTATCCTAGTTCTGGTAGTGGTCCCGCCCAAAAGCAAGAGAGATTGTGCAGTATGACTGTCTTCCATCCGAACAATCACTTCGTCTGATTTGGCTTCGATCAGCAGCAACCATTCATGAAGTAAATGTCGAGCTATTTTTCTATTATAAAAGTCAAGGACATGCTGTTCATGGTTTGCATGCTTCTTCACATTTTTTTCTAACGTTCTCTTGAGGATTGACGCCCGAATAAACTTTCTGATGAAGATTTAGTCTAAAGTGCATTATAGTGACATGGAAAAATAATGATATTTCAATTTGACAATTAAACGGGAGCTAGTAAAAATATTTCTGGAAAATAAATTCTAAATAAATGATTGAATTGACGCGTCATTCAGGGCAGGTGGGGCAGATCCTGTTTGTTGCCTGATTTGCATTTTATTTTGGAATTACTACGTGTCTCATATCAGTTTGCTAACAATGTAAAAACATATTACCATTGAGTTAATAACGCTGCATACAAACATGGTCTGTTTTTTGCTTTCTTGAGTAAGGCAGCTCCAAAATGCATGCATTTCAGCCTAGCTCAGTGCTTTCTGTGGTGGGGCAGCCATTGGATAATACAGAGTGTAGGGGTTGGTAATGTTCTCTAGTTGTGCCGTGATTGGCTCAGTGTTCTCTCACTCATGGGGACACTATGTCACCGCAAAATCTACGGGTAGAGCTTGAAAATTCAAGCCCCTTGGATGCTGCCTTAGACTTACATTAGGAGTGCCCATCCAAGAAGGCTCAAGGTCATTGGCCACAGATAAAATGACATCAAATCACGTTTTATCTACAGTAGCTTTGATTGGACTGATACTTTCAAAATCTTAGCTAGCAAGCTAGACATCATGCATCAAGTCGGCAATCTGCTGGCAAATCCTTTTAATCCTTGTCATATGAAGAGAAATTATAGATTAAATGCATCTGTGCTCATCGGCCACTGTACATGAACATTACACAACAAGTTGGAAATCGCAAATTCAACAATGAGTGCTAAGGCGCCACTGCAGCCTGGGTTCGATCCCAGGCTGTGTCATAGCCGGCCGTGACCGGGAGACCCATGAGGCGGCGTACAATTGTCTCAGCTTCATCCGGATTAGGTTTGGCCGGCTGGGATGTCCTTGTCTCATTGTGCTCTAACGACTCCTTGTGGCGGGCCGGGCACCTGCAAGCTGACAATGGTCGTCATTTTGACAGTGTTTCCTCTGACACATTGATGCGTCTGGCTTCCGGGTTAGACCTTGTTATTATACTGAAGAATATACCATGGGCCTCTGCCCTGTAGATAATCATGCCATTCTGCCCTGAATAGACGGCAGGCAGGGGGTGGGCAGCAATCAGGGATGTATGTAAATATATAAACATTTGTATCCCTACGCCCACACAGCCGGACTGAGCAATTCAGTGGCCCAAGGAGGCACAGGGAATTAAATGATATGTTTTTTTTTGTTATATAAAAATAAACATTGATTTATTAGACAAAGTGATGATTTAAAAATATAATAAAAGACTGCATGTGAGCTGTAAAAGTCATGACAGATGGTATTGTGTTCACACACACACACAGTGTCTCTGTTCTGTGCAGGGTATAAAGTATGTGCTGATTCCAGAGGGGCTGAGGGATTTCCAGTGGCTACAGGGTCTATTGGGGAAGACACCAGTCTCTAAAGGACCCTACAAGGACAGAGAGTAAGCCTGTGACGTGGATAGTCTCACACACACACACACACACACACACACACACACACACACACACACACACACACACACACACACACACACAGACTATTTGCCCTCCCCACACACACTCACTCACTCTACACTGCTCAGTGTTGTCTCTGCTGTCTTATCTGCAGGCCGTGGAAGGACTACTCAGGACAGTTTGATGAGACCCGTTTCTATGTTCTTCACCCTGACTTTCTCAGATACATCCGCAAAAGGTATAACAAAGTGTCCAATAATTATAATAATTTGGTGGTTGCTTATATTTGTCCCAACGTGTTGTCCAATAGGTGTTGTATTACAGGAGAGAAGGTTAGCACTCCCCTTGACGAGGATGGAAAAGGCCCTAGTCTACTGGCCTTCAACACACATATGGTTAAGGCACTTTGTGGCATTTTGAACGTGGTCCATTCTGGCTTAGTTGGAAGAGCACAGTACTTACAATGCGAGAATTGTGGGTTCGATTCCAGCCGGAACCACCCATACGAAAGTATATGCACACATGACTGTAAATCACTTTGGATAAAGTTGTCTGCTAAATGTCATATTTTATATTTAAGAAGACACACAACATGGGGCAGTTCCCATAGAAATTACGAGTCAAGTTAGCTTAGCAAGGTTAGCTTAGCAAGGTCATAGCGCCAAGCTAGCTACGTAGAACCCTGTGATCACATTCACTTCTAAGTGACTTCTGAAATGAAACTGTGCGCGTGTGCTCCTCATCTGTAGGTTCATGTGGTCCGAGGAGATGAAGAGTTCATTGTGGTCTATATTCAGACCTACTAACGGAGCATTCACACTCTTCCTGGCCCTGCACACCTGTGACATGGTGAGTCTGTACGCCACGAACACACACACACACGCAAACACAAACAATGGAGGAGACACTAATATGATCACCATTGAATTATTTGATTGCCTTATGTGGGTTCGATTCCAGTTGGAACCACCCATACGAAAGTGTATGCACACATGACTGCAAATCGTTTTGGATAAAGTTGTCTGCTAAATGGCATATTTTATATTTAAGAACACACACAACATGGGGTAGTGTATCATAGAAATGACTAGGTACTTTAGCTCTTTATTGAACTTGGGGGCTGCAGTCTACATATAGGTCACATGGTGTCATCGGAGATCCTCTTCTCTTTCCCCTCTCAGGTGGATGCGTATGGATTTATCACAGAGGACCACGATAAATATCCCAACTACTATGTTGAGAGGAACTCTAAAACCAAAGTAATCTTCTACTCTAATCACGACTACAACCTAGAGATTAAGACCTGGAAGGAACTACATGACACCAAGATCATCCGGCTTTATCAGAGACAGGAGGACCCAGAAGGAAAGACAGGCAAAACAAAACAACCATAAAACCCTGTCTGTCTGCAGAGGTGGACAAAGATACATCAAAATGTGTCTGTTACAAAATAACCTAAAGAACAATTGGAATGGGGAAATTTAAGATCAATAACGTTCATATTTAGTTGTGTGGTTAACACAATGTTTAGCAAATTGATATATTGTTCCTTTCTGTAATACACATGATTTCCAGTGTTCTGTTTGTGAATCTCGGGTTGATGGTGGTCACTAGACTCGATATTGTATGTTATGGATTAAACTCATAATTTTCAACCCAGGGACTGTGGTTGAACATTAGCCGGCTGGCTAAACCGGCACTTTCACTGAAACGTTGATTAATGTGCACTGCCCCTGTAAAAAAATAAAAAAAATAAAACTCAAATAATTGTTGATTGTGACTGACGCCAGACTGGAGGTACAAGGACTCAAGACACACTGATTATTATTGTATTGTGTGAAACACTGTGATTATGAAGCAGCTGGCAAAGCCACTACGTCTTGTTCCGACTTCCTATTTCTATAGTCCTACAAGTCTTGTCTTTTTAAAATGGTGGCCGTGAGGCTTGCCACGGTACAAGCGCTGATTCTATGTCTCTCACTTTTGTCAGTGTTATTTGTACGGAGGACTAAATATTTACACAAATACAGTCGTTTGGAACTACTAAGCATCAGGGAGAAATCGTATGGTGTCTCTGATCCACAACATCGTTCTTTACCTGTGGAATTGGCTAACAACGTACCTGGGCAGTCACTGCCTACAGGTGGGAATACACCCGGACATGGAAGGAGAGCTGGCCCCCTCTGCATGCCTTGCTACTATCGAACGTCCGATCACAAAATGGATGAACTCCTGCTTTTGATCCGAACTAAGAGATTATGGGGAATGCTTTGCCATCTGCCTGACTGAGACATGGCTGGACCAATAATTTTTTTACCCCAATTGGTAGTTACAGTCTTGTACCTTCGTTGCCACTTCCCTATGGACTTGGAATAGGCGAAGGTCGAGAGCCATGCGTCCTCCGAAACACAACCCCACCAAGCCACACTGCTTCTTGACACACTGCTGGCTTAACCCGGAAGCCAGCCGCACCAATGTGTCGGAGGAAACACCGTCCAGCTGGTGACCAAGGTCAGCTTGCAGGCGCCCGGCCCGCCACAAGGAGTCGCAAGAGCGCGATGGGACAATAAACAAAGTTCAAATGCCAAGACTCAGAGATCATTGAGTGCTTTTGAAATCTGTAGCCTATCTCTGCTGCGCTGTATCAGCACAATATACAAAGCCCTACAGCAAGGCCATTTTGGTAATGAATATAGGCTACAAGATAGATAGGCTGTTTGTAATAGGTGAATTGCCCTATGTGAATGCAGTCGCACACACAATCGTCTTACCAAAATAATGCAAATAAAACGCTGAAAGTAGTAGCCTAGTTATTTTTGCAAACAAAAATACTGAATTGCAGTTTGGCTTAGAATACCGACACAACCGCGAATTGGAACTAATGAATGCAAACAGAACAAAACCGGGGATCCAAATAACCTAAACATAGCCTATTAAATTTATGTTTTTGGACAAAAACCCTGCGGGCGACTAGGGTAGGATTCTAGGCTAACCTGGGCTGGCTCCTTTGTTCCAAGATCATCAGAAAAAGTTGGAGGAGGAGAGATTATCCTAGCGGCGCTTTTGGAAGGGTGGGTAGGTTCTGCATACGGAGCTAGCTGGAGCTTGACGGAGGCCTCGTGGTGTGATGCTGCTGCTGCTCATCGCTCTCCTCTGTTTGGGTACTTTGGCGAAGCCAATTTCTGATATCCATCATGGTAGATTAGCTGGTTCGAGCTAGCTAAATAGGCTAAGGCTAATAACAATAATGCTTTTTTTACAGCTAGCTAAGAAGCTAACTAAACTTGGTAGTGGTGGAGCGTGAGGCAGAGTTGAGTGAAGCAGCTTCAACCGTAAACTTGACCCCGCCCTTATAAATCAAAATCAAATATTACAGTGGAGGAGTATCACGTTATTCACTTAGCCTACCACAGAGATGAGAACCGCTTTTCCCCACTTTTTATGGAAACCCAAAAGGAACAGGGCATACCTAACCTCCCCGTGGCTTTCCATAGCCCCCCTACAAACACCGCAGCGCGCACTGTCCATTGTGCTGAAACAGCGCAGCGGAGATACAGAATTTTTTTGTGCCAGCCTGTCACTCAATCATTTTAACTTTTCATTGTAAACTTTCGTCTATTTTTATATAGGGACATAAAACAAAAACTGAGGTTCAGCCCCCTCGTGGAGCCGGGTCCGGGTATACTTGTTATCGGCAGGGGAGTTTGTCAGGATCAAAATACATATGAAAGGAGCAAAGCCCAGTTAAAAAGTTTGAGGACAACCCACCATAGGATAGTTTAATTTTTCAGCAGGACAATTACACAAATTGTAATGCCAAAGACACACCAGAATTGCTTTCCAGGAGGTGTTGAGTGTGAATATTGCTGTCCATCAATGATTCCTAACCAAATTTACTGAGCTTGAGAAATTTTTACAAAAACAATGACTACAGTATACTGTATGTTTTCTTAATTAAGAGTTGTGAAAAATTGGTAGAATGTTATTCAAAATGATTCACAGCTGAAACGGCTGCCAAGGTGTTCCCAGCAAGTATTAACTCTGGGGTGTGAAGACATATTCAATCAGTACATTTTTATTTAATTCATTTATTTAACCTTTATTTAACTAGGCAAGTCAGTTAAGAACATATTCTTATTTACAATGATGGCCTACCAAAAGGCTAAATGCCTTCTGCGGGGATGGATTAAAAATAAAAATATAGGACAAAACACACATCACGACAAGAGAGACACCACAACACTACATAGGGGTTCCAGAGTGGCGCAGCGGTCTAAGGCACTGCATCTCAGTGCTAGAGGCGTCACTACAGATCCTGGTTTGATTCCAGGCTGTATCACAACCGGCCATGATCGGGAGTACCATAGGGCAGTGCAAAATTGGCCCAGCGTTGTCCGGTTTAGGGCCGTCATTGTAAATAATATTATGACTTGCCTAGTTAAATAAAGGTTAAATTAAAAAAAACTTAAAATGTAAAACATAAAGAGAGACCTAAGACAACAACATAGCATGACAGCAACATATGACAACACAGCTTAGTAGCAATACAACAACATGGTAGCAACACAACATGGCAGGAGAACAACATTGTAGCAGCACAAAACATGGCACAAACATTATAGGACAAAGACAACAGCACAAAGGGCAAGAAGGTAGAGACAACAATACATCAAGCAAAGCAGCCACAACTGTCAGTAAGTGTCCATGATTGAATCTTTGAATGAAGAGATGGAGATAAAACTGTCAAGTTTGAGTGTTTTTTGCAGCTCGTTCCAGTCGCTAGCTGCAGCGAACTGAAAAGACCCATGGTTCAAATCAAAAATCTAATCTAATTTTGTGTGTGTGCTTTGGGAACCTTTAAAAGAATGTGACTGGCAGAACGGATGTTGTATGTGGAGGATGTGGGCTGCAGTAGGTATCTCAGATAGGGGGAACTAGGCACTGTATGTACAGCGCAGAGGTTACTTGTACTTTTTATGGACCTCTTTATGCGCCATCAACGCCCGGGATCAGTAGTAATGATGCTTTCAAGACAACTGGAAACTCTGAAAAATATGAGGTCAAATCATGACATTAGTGATCTTCAGGTAGGAAAGACGGAGCTCCAGAAAGAGGCCAGAGTTCCCGACTTGAAATTCCAAGGATACGGTCCAAACACTTAAAAGACACACCCTCGTCCATTTACCCTCTCCTTATGCCCTTGGGGGAATCCCCGTCACCATCTTGGAGGGCAGTCCAAATGATTAGCCAAGCAAGGGAAGTTTGCAATGTAAGCCCCTCAGCCCTCGTTTTTAGTCGGCTTTGCGAGTGTACAATTATGTTCACTCCGGGCTGAAACTCCCCATAATTCAATTCACGACGATTGTACATCCGCTAAGAAAAGTCTGCAAAAACTTAAAAACAACATCAATGGAGAAGTTAACATACAAGTGTAAGTAAAAACGATTGCAAATAAGTTTGAAATTGTGCTACTATTGCACATGACGGCACAAACATGTCTGTAAAAAGTACATATGTTTTTGTTTGGTTAGCTTTTGGAAATTGTAGCAATAAAACAGTTCCAGCTAGGCAGGCTAACATTAGTTAGCTAATTCATTTGCTAGCTATCATACAGTAGGCGTATATTAATAATTATATATTTAATATAAGTAGACATGCACTCATAATTGACTGAAACGCATATAAAGCACCCACAAGCTACCGGTGGCTGAAAACACAATCATCGGGGGATGAATGAGTGATGAATTTCCGGCCAAGGGTTGTCCTTTTAAAAATCATTCCTTCCTCCCTCGCCCCTTGCCCTGCAAGTGTATACTCGTCAGACGTCATGATACGTCGTCAGAAGTGTCCACTTAATTTGAGGGCTGAGGGCATAGGGTGTGTCTTTTAAGCGTTTGGACCGAAAGTTAGATGACCGTTCAAAACAAATTTTCCAGTGAGATTTGTTCCGAGTTCCCAGTTGTCTTGAACACAGCATCAGTAATTGCCCGTGGACAGTTACACGCCCTGCGACAGCCTCGCTGTGCTAGCTTCTACTACCACTGTGTGTCGCAATGGTTATTTTTCTCCGTGAGCTATTGTTGGTAACTGTACTGTAGGATTTGGACAGGGCATGGATTAATGTCAAGCTTCTTTCTACAGACTTTTCCAGTACACGAAAAACGGACTCTTGGCGGCAGTAAGAAATCCATCACCATCACCGCTCATTCAACATAGCCTCGATTTACGTTTTTTTTTTAATTACTTAAACAAAATCACTTTTTGGGGTTCTCATACACTTACACTGATGTTTTGATTCTTGCTTTTACAGTCGCTAAGAATATATTTGGTTGTGATCTTTGCAAAATAACTATTTTGGATGGATCAGTTGAACTAGAATGCTAATGCTCATTGCTATAGCTAATGCTAGCCACTGGTTTAAGTATACTTTTTTATACAGTTGAATTGCGATGATGATACGAACATTATATTAAGCAGGACATTCATATGTGCCTTAAAATTGAATTATATTCTAAAAGTAGTGTGAAATTAGGATTTGTTTTTGCTGGCGTTCTATAAGCACTCCCCCTGTTCTGTCACCAATTTGCGCGCATCACCCTCGTGCGGCAATGTTTATGAAAGTCGATTTTTCTGCATGAGCGCTGTTTTCGCTTTCAGGTATTTTCATGCTTTTGCTTTAAAAATAGTATATCTTTATTATTATTTCTCTTTTCACAGGTTTTTTGGGGGGGTGGATAATAAAAAAATTGATTAATATCATGCATTGTACATTACATCACATTTACATTATTACTTTTTATTTTAGCCTACATGGTAAATATTTTCTTATTGAACTGCACTGTTGGTTAAGGGCTTGTATGTAAGCATTTCACAGTAAAGTCTACACTTGTATTCGGCGCATGTGGCAAAAAAAGTTGGATTTGAACCGCCCCCCCCCCAAAAAAAAATTGTTTGGAGAATCAAGTCAAGAACGTCCCATTGTTCACCCCTTCCACGTTTCGTTTATGCGGTTCTCCTTTTAAGTTCCGTTCTAATTTGTTTAATTTTTTTTCGCTGGGAACCAATATATTTTCAATTCCAGGTTTTCCATCATAGTACAAGCACATCCTGTACTGTCTTTGGTAGAAGTCTCTCGGAGCGACCAGGCTAAACTGCTGTTCTCATGCCCGTGTATGTTTCTTTCTACCTATTCCTAATAATAAGTAATACACCACCACCGTTTGAGCCATGATTGTGATATACCTGTCGGTATTGAAGTTGTCCATTCCTCTTTTGAAAAGTAATATTTAAAGTTTGGGAAGTGTTTTTGAGCTGTGGATGTATGTGGGTCTAAACTGCGCATGCCTATTTGCCAAATCAGTCTCTGTTTTTGTGAAATGCAGACTACTCTTATAAAGTAAAAAAAAATAAACATTTAATTTCGGTCAGCAGGTTTTTATTATTTGTAAACTGTAAAGCGCCATTCCAGACGTCAATGCTGTAACAACCAGGAAGTAGTGTATGCTATATTACCCAGAGTCCCCTTCGCTTGTGTATATGGAAACGGTATTTGATTACTTGTCGTAATTCCACCCAAAACATTTACGTATAAAGTTACATGAACACGGTAGTGGACGCCTTATTTATGCGTCTATACCCACACGGTATTGTTGTGCGCAACAATATTAATCCGTTACCGGGACTGATAGTGCCGCGAATCTAGATGGTTTCACCCCCTTATTATCGGTAGTACACTCTGGTTTCTCTTCAGATCGCATAAATCTTTCGCCTTTTACTAAAGATTTCCGTGGAGAGGAACATTATGAGTATCAACTAATTTTTTGATGCCCGGCTTAACGGCTGGGCTTCCTACACTTGTTTAAATATAGTCGTGGTGCACCAGACTGTTAGGAAGTCCGTCATGCATGTAATTACAGGCTTTGGACACTACATGCAATACGTTGTGTTGGAGATGTGTTCAACGTGCAGTTTCATTCAGAGTTTATCTACCTAAAGAAATATGTGATTTGGAACACTTGATTAAGTAGCCAGAGCGCTAGAGACATATAGTTGTTGAAAGTTATGTCTTGCTACATTTATTGCTAAACCCACTATGAGCGTCTGTGTGCTGCCACTGTCTTGATTGGCACAGCGTTTTATTTGTTTTTATTATTATTGTTTTATTTATTTAATCTTTATTTAGCTAGGCAAGTGAGTTAGGATGACCATTGGGTTTGCCTGATTTGAATTGATTACATACTGTTTGATTTGATTATTATTTGGAATTTTAAAATTAACGATGGATTGAATTTTTTACTTGTTGAACGTTTTAAACTGGAATGAATTTGGATTTCTGTGGAGAGGAACATTATGAGTGTCAACAATTGTTTTTATGCCGGTCCCGTTCTGTCATTGTTGCTCATAGATATTTCCTATGCATGTTTAGTATGTTACAGGGAAGCAAGTGGCGATTTTAGCATGTAAATGTTGGTGTCTCTGATGTCTTGAGATGTTGCTTCAATATATCCACATAATTTTCCTTTCCTCATGATGCCATCTATTTTGTGAAGTGCACCAGCCCCTCCTGCAGCTAAGCACCCCCACAGCATGATGCTGCCACCCCCGTTCTTCACTGTTGGGATGGTGTTCTTCAGCTTGCAAGCATCCTCCTTTTTCCTCCAAACATAATGATGGTCATTATGGCCAAACAGTTCTATTTTTGTTTCATCAGACCAGCGGACGTTTCTCCAAAATGTACGATCTTTGTCCCCGTGTGCAGTTGCAAACCGTAGTCTGGCTTTTTTATGGTGGTTTTGGAGCAGTTGCTTCTTCCTTGCTGAGCGGCCTTTCAGGTTATGTCGATATAGGGCTCGTTTTACTGTGGATAAAGATACTTTTGTACCTGTTTCCTCCAGCATCTTCACAAGGTCCTTTGCTGTTGTTCTGGGATTGACTTGCACTTTTCGCATCAAAGTACGTTCATCTCTAGGAGACAGAACGCGTTTCCTTCCTGAGCGGTATTTTATTACATTTTTAATTTACCTTTATTTATACAGGTTTTTTCTCATTGAGATAATATCTCTTTTCCAAGAGAGACCTGGTTCAATAGCAGCAGTGGGAACAACGTTTCAGACAAAACAACTTACACAACATTAAACAAAACTATAAACACACATACAGTACAACAATTACATATTACATTAAAAACACAAACATCTTGACTAAAAACAATTACACTCTTCTATGATATATACACCGATCAAGTGTTTAAACTCACATTTTAAAATGTTCAGGAGAGAATTCCAAGACCACGGTGCTAAGTAACTTAAACTATTTCTACCATGACCTGTTCTCATTTTTGGTACTGTTAGAAGCAAATCAGAATGGGACCGTAATTGATATGTATTTACTGACCTGACTAAAAAAGAACAGAGATAAAATGTAATTTTACCCAATATGGTCTTATAAATCAGTGTATACCAGTGTTTAAGCCTATGCAAGGTCAATGACCACCAGCCAACAGCGCTGTAGAGATCACAATGATGTGTTAGACGTTTCTGATTTGTAATGAACCTGAGGTCTGCATGATACACTGAATCAAGTGCTCTCAGGGTAGTAGTGGCTGAGGCCTGCATATATATAACATCAATAAAATCTAAAACAGACAGTAATGTACATCGTACCAGCTCCTTCCTGGCCTCAAAAGAAAAACAAGCCTTATGCCGGTAATACAATCCTATTTGCAGCTTGAGCTTCCTTATCAAGTTCTCTACATGCACAGTGAAGCTCAGCTTATCATCAACCCACACACCCAAATATTTGTACACTAACTTTCTCTATAGTATGTCCAGCCAATGTAGCAATGACATGATTTGTAACATGCCTGGCATTTGAAAATACCATGCATTTTGTTTTACCCGAATTTAGAATCAGCTTTAAATCATACAGAGTCTGTTGTATGATGTTAAATGCTCTTTGGGCATTTTCAAAAGCTAAAGATAAACTACCACCACTTGAATAAAGAACAGTATCATCTGCATAAAAATGAACATCCGCTGTTTCAATAAGATCCCCAATGTTGTTGATATACAAAATGAACAACAGTGGGCCCAAAATAGAACCTTGCAGAACACCTGAGCACACCTCTATGGACTCAGATTTACCTAGCAACCTTCAATGTTGCTGAAACAGTGCTGTGGCCAGACCTAAAGCCTGCTTGCATCCCATTTAAGATGTTGTTTTCTTGGAAGTAGGTCTTTACCTGCCTACTAACTAAGGACTCCAGTACCTTTGACAGTACAGACAATTTTCATATGGGTCGATAGTTGTCAAATAGCGAGGGATCTCCACCTTTCAGGAGAGGCAGTACAAAAGCAGATTTCCATAACTTGGGGATTTCCTTCACATCATGCGTAAGGTTAAAAATACATGTTAAGGAGGGAGAAATTATGTCTGCAGCTAGGTGTAGGAGGCGGGGGTCTAGTTCATCAGGGCCAGGTGATTTTTTCCCAACAATTATGATGGCTGCGTGGATCCATGGTGTTTATACTTGCGTACTATTGTTTGTACAGATGAACGTGGTACCTCCAGGCATTTGGAAATTTCTCACAAGGATAAACCAGACTTGTGGAGGTCTACGATTTTTTTCTGAGGTCTTGGCTGATTTCTTTTGATTTTCCCATGATGTCAAGCAAAGAGGCACTGAGTTTGAAGGTAGGCCTTGAAATACATCCACAGGTACACCTCCAATTGACTCAAATGATGTCAATTAGCCTATCAGAAGCTTCTAAAGCCATGACATCATTTTCTGGAATTTTCCAAGCTGTTTAAAGGCACAGTCAATTTAGTGTATGTAAACTTCTGACCCACTGGGATTGTGATACAGTGAAATAATCTGTCTGTAAACAAGTGTTGGAAAAATTACAAAAAAAAAAATTACATCTACTTAAGTAGATGTCCTAACCGACTTGCCAAAACTATAGTTTGTTCACAATAAATTTGTGGAGTGGTTGAAAAATGAGTTTTAATGACTCCAACCTAAGTGTATGTAAACTTCCGACTTCAACTGTATATTTTCTACATTGTTTGTAAACTCCTGAGTGGCACAGCGGTCTAAGGCACTGCATCTCAGCGCTGGAGGTGTCACTACAGACCCTGGTTCGATCACAGGCTGTATCAAACAGCCCCACCTGCCCTGAATGACAGGTCACCACTGGTTACTAAAGTGAGGATTCACCCTCTTCAGATAATTATTTTGTAACTTATCTGCAGAAAAACGTTTTGTGCCCATAAAGCCGTAGTTAGCCGTGTGCAAATTTGGGAGCCAAATAAACGGCACTTTCTCACGATGTGATTCGGTTCCTGATGTTAAATAAAAGATCCGTTCATTTGCAAACGATCCATCACTATTTATACATTGTAGCTGGTGTTGGAGGCAAGCAGCTGCATGAAGGCTGTAATTTCAAAGCAAACTGATCTTGATGTAATAAAAAAGTCATTGTAAAGTTGGAAATGTAGCTAACAACAAAATATTAAATTGTATTTAAACTTTTGATGCAAACCTTCTAGACTGTGGGACTCTTGTACCGGCTATAGTGTGACTGTGGACTGTGGTCGGGCCCGGTGGGTGGTTGTAGTGAGGTGTACCCCCATAGACCTTCTCTGATTAGGCAGCAGAACATATTAACCTCTACTGGAACTCCTGGTTCTGCCAGTGCCAACAATTTGGTTTCTCTTCATATGGCATAAGTCTTTCGCTTTTTACTTAAGATTTCCATGAACAGGAACCAGTGGGGGCTGGTGGGAGGCGCTATAGGAGGACGGGATTTCAAGGTTTTACTGCTAACCTACAAAGCATTACATGGGCTTGCTCCTACCTATCTTTCCGGTTTGGTCCTGCCGTACATACCTACACGTACGCTACGGTCACAAGACGCAGGCCTCCTTACTGTCCCGAGAATTTCTAAGCAAACAGCTGGAGGTAGGGCTTTCTCCTATAGAGCTCCATTTTTATGGAATGGTCTGCCTATCCATGTGAGAGACGCAGAGTCGGTCTCGACCTTTAAGTCTTTATTGAAGACTCGTCTCTTCAGTAGGTCCTATGATTGAGTGTAGTCTGGCCCAGGGGTGTGAAGGTGAACGGAAAGGCACTGGAGCGACGAACCGCCATTGCTGTCTCTGCCTGGCCGGTTCCCCTCTCTCCACTGGGATTCTCTGCCTCTATCCCTATTACAGGGGCTGAGTCACTGGCTTACTGGTGCTCTTCCATGCCGTCTCTAGGAGGGGTGCTTCACTTGAGTGGGTTGAGTCACTGACGTGATCTTCCTGTCTGAGTTGGTGCCCCACCTCGGGTTCGTGCCTTGGGGGAGATCTTTGTGGGCTGTACTTGGCCTTGTCTCAGGGTAGTAAGTTGGTGGTTGAAGATATCCCTCTAGTGGTGTGTGGGCTGTGCTTTGGCAAAGGGGGTGGGGTTATATCCTGCCTGTTTGGCCCTGTCTGGGGGTATCGTAGGACAGGGCCACAATGTGTCCCGACCCCTCCTGTCTCAGCCTCCAGTATTTATGCTGCAATAGTTTGTGTCGGGCGGCTAGGGTCAGTCTGTTATATCTGCAGTATTTCTCATGTCTCATCCGGTGTCCTGTGTGAATTTAAGTATTGCTCCCTCTAATTCTCTTTTTCTCTCGCTCACGCCTTCTCTCTTTCCCTTTCTCTTTCTCTCTCTCTTTCCTTCGGAGGACCTGAGCCCTAGGACCATGCCTCAGGACTACCTGGCCTGATGACTCCTTGCTGTCCCCAGTCCACCTGGTCATGCTGCTGCTCCAGTTTCAACTGGTCCAGTGAACCCTGACCTGTTCACTGGATGTGCTACCTTGTGCCAGACCTGCTGTTTTGGACCCTCTCTCTACCGTACCTGCTGTCTCAAACTCTGAATGATCAGCTATGAAAAGCCAACTGATATTTACTCCTTAGGTGCTGACCTTTTGCACCCTCTACAACCACTGTGATTATCATTATCTGACCCTGCAGGTCATCTATGAACGTTTGAACATCTTGGCCATGTTCTGTTATAATCTCCACCCAGCACAGCCAGAAGACTGGCCACCCCTCAGAGCCTCAGAGCCTGGTTCCTCTCTAGGTTTCTTCCTAGGTTCCTGCCTTTCTAGTGAGTTTTTCCTAGCCACCGTGCTTCTACATTTGCATTGCTTGCTGTTTGGGGTTTTAGGCTGGGTTTCTGTACAGCACTTTGTGACATCGGCTGATGTAAAAAGGACTTTATAAATACATTTGATTGATTGATTGATTGATTGATGGGCTCAATGTAATGGCTGGAATGGAATCCATGAAACCGTATCAAACATATGGAAACCACGTTTGACCCCGTTCCACCTATTCCATTCCAGCCATTACAATGAGCCCGTCCTCCTATAGCTCATCCCACCAGCCTCCTCTGAGAGGAACATTATGAGTATCAGCCTCTTTTTCTTAATATTTATTTCAATATCAGTGGAAGCTCCTCAGAGGAGGAAGGCGAGGACCGTCCTCCTCAGTGAATTTCATAAAATAAAAAAACCTTTAACATTAAAAAAAAAGTTATCCTTTTTAGATAAAACTATACTAAATACACTACATGACCAAAAGTATGTGGACAACTGCTCGTCGAACCTCTCATTCCAAAATCATGGGCATTAATATGGAGTTGGTCCCCCTTTGCTGCTATAACAGCCTCCACTCTTCTGGAAGGCTTTCCACTAGATGTTGGAACATTGCTGCAGGGACTTGCTTCCATTCAGTCACAAGAGCATTAGTGAGGTTGGGCACTGATGTTAGGCAATCAGGCCTGGCTCACAGTCGGCGTTCCAATTCATCCCAAAGGTGTTCGATGGGGTTGAGGTCAGGGCTCTGTGCAGACCAGTCAAGTTCTTTCGCACCAATTTCGACAAAGCATTTCTGTATGGACCTTGCTTTGTGCACGGGGGCATTGTCATGCTGAAACAGGAAAGGGCCTTCCCCAAACTGTTGCCACAAAGTTGAAGAACAAAATCGTCTAACATGTCATTGTATGCTGTAGCGTTAAGATTTCCCTTCACTGGATCTATGGGGCCTAGCCCGAACCATGAAAAACAGCCCCAGACCATTATTCCTCCTCCACCGAACTTTACAGTTGGCACTATGCATTTGGGCAGGTAGTGTTCTCTTGGCATCCGCCAAACCCAGATTCGTCCGTCGGACTTCCATATGGTGAAGTGTGATTTTTCACTCCAGAGAACGCGTTTCCAATGGTGGCGAGGTTTACACAAGTCCAGCCGATGCTTGGCATTGCGCATGGTAATCTTAGGCTTGTGACTGGCTGCTCGGCCATGGAAACCCATTACACGAAGCTCCCGACGAACAGTTTTTATGCTGAAGTTGCTCACAGAGGCAGAAGTGAGTGTTGCAACCGAGGACAGACGATTATACGCGCTACGCGCTCCAGCACTCGGTGGCTCCTAGATGCTTCCACTTCATAATAACAGCACTTACAGTTGACAGGGGCAGCTCTAGCAGAGAAGAAATGTGAGGAACAGACTTGTTGGAAAGGTGGCATCCTATGACGGTGGTGTCACATTGAATGTCACTGATCTCGCCTGTAAGGCAACTCTACTGCTAATGTTTGTCTATGAAGATTGCATGGCTGTGTGCTCGATTTTATACACCTTTCAACAACGGGTGTAGCCGAATCCACTAATTTGAAGGGTTGTCCATATACTTTTGTAAATATAGTGTATATTCCAAATAATTGATTAAAACACACTGTTTTGCAATGAAGGTCTACAGTAGTCTCAGGAGCACTAGGGTAGCTTCTATCCTCTTCAAGGTATATTGACTTCAATACAAAACCTAGGAGGCTCATGGTTCTCACCCCCTTCCATAGACTTATACAGTAATTATGACAACTTCCAGAGGTCATTCTCCAACCGATCAGAGCTCTTGCAGCATGAACTGACATGTTGTCCACCCAATCAAAGGATCAGAGAATGGATCTAGTACTGAAAGCATAAGCTACAGCTAGCACTGCAGTACATAAAATGTGGTGAGTAGTTGACTCAAAGAGCAAGAAATACAATAGTTGAACAGTTTTGAACAAATTCAATTTCTTCATAAATTAAGGAGAAGCAAGTGAGAGAGAGCTTGCTATATTTTTTACTTTCTCTTTCACTTAGCTAGCAAATACATGTACCTAGTTTAGCCTACTCAAACACCCGGCTCAAAAAAGTAGAGGGATGCTTGCTATGCCTATCCAACACTGGAACTTTTCCAAGTCAAGGTAAAGTTAAGCATTTGGTTTTATGAATTTATTGTAACTGCTAAACAGCTTTCTGACTGTACTGCATGATTGCGTGTCACACACACACAATGTATCAGGTTTGATGGACGTGAACAATGCACCAAATATTCAGCCTTTTAAAATCCAGTCTCTCTCCCGCGCCCCTTTTCTCTTCTCCCCAACTCTTTCCGTTAACGTGACACACATCGGTTGTGTGACAGGTCACGTGATGGTGGAGGAGGAACGGGACCAGCCGGAAGGAGGGGGAGCCGATGTTTAGCCCGATTGAACGACTAGTCTAGCTAGCCAGCATTCCTCTTCCCCCCGACGCTCCCCTAGAAAGAAGGAGAGAGCGATTTAAAAACGAGGGTCACAAATTATAATTCAGATACAGATTGGATTTGTATGATCAAGACAATTTGCCGTGGACTCGGCTATAAACAACAACGCGACAGAAGGCCTCGAAAATGGCCACATATACACCGCTGGATCTGAAAGAACTGGCGAGGCGTGTTTGAACGCGACGGATTCTTTTTGTTTCGGTGTGATCAGCAAACCAAACGAGTTTTGTGAATAACCAAGGCCCTGTATGGATTCTTTCTTGCTTTTTTAAATGAGGAGTGCAAGATGGCTGATGACAGCTACATTTGAATAAGGCCAGAATAGCGACGTCCTCTTTAAGTTAAGATTAGAAGGGTGTTATATATATATTTTTTATATACATTAGATAGAATATTGGATGTAAATGTAAAATCTGTGGTAGTCGTAAATATTCTTGCGTAGCCTTATTTATGCGTTGTGCAGCGGCAGAACATAGTGATGTGACGTCTCAGATAATTGAAACGATTTAATTAAGCTTACGAAGTAAGCGGAGAGTTGTTGTTTTTTTCGAAATGTGAGTTGATAATAGTCATGATCCGTCTCTGATTAAACCAAAGGAATGAAGCCAGGACATTTGGGGTCTGGAGACGTTTTGATGGTCTGTGTTTCTGATCTGAATGCTCGCCACAGCAGCCAACATTCCAGTGTATTCTAAAAACCCTTTGTTTTGTGTGTATGAACTGGAGTCGGCTATTAAACCATAAACTATGCAGTACATAGCCATCTAACGAAGTATTTGTATGATATTTATGATCAAGTCTTTAAAGGCCAACATAGCCGAGAGGAAAGAGTATTTGGTGAGAAACGTCGAGGCCTTGTGTGCAGATATGCGATCGTTGCCCGTGGAGGCTTCATAGCTGACGACATTACACATCAAACAAATAGGCTGTTATTTTGTCGCTATCGTGAGGATCAAAGTGCGTCGCAACGTGATACAATGTTTATTGAAGGACACTTGTCATATGTATCTGATTTGCAAATCCGAATAATATTTTTTTGTTAGATCCTACTTAGAAAAAGCTGTCACGAGCATAATCATATTAATTGTGAATGCACCTAAAATAGTCTGTGCATTTTTGGAGGAGGACAAAAGAACATAATTAATATTCTCTTTATTGGAACATCGGCGTTTTATTAACCTTGGGCAAGCTTGATCGATTTACAAATCGCTTTATTCAGGGTGTGGGTATAGGAATACATTCTGCAACGTAATATTTTCCTTATGTTCATTTCTGGACTTCAATCGATTGAGGAACAAACAAACATAAACCGACGAGGAAGTCGAGGCTAAGTCGTCAAGCTAAAGTAAGACCTACGCAGAAGGGGAGAGTAATGGGTGAGCGTTGAAGTCTTTCATCAGCTGTATAGAAATCAATTCAAGCTTGGCGGTGATGTAACCATCTAAACGGCCCTAATTTAGACCGATTCAGTGTAATGTCTGAACCGTATTGCTTGGTAGATCTCTGTGCCTTCATTGCTATCATACCGTAGCATATACGTGTAGCTAGCTGGAAATACGAACAATTGAGGTGCCAGAAATAGGCATATATTACGCACAAAGTCAGACGTTTCTTCCCTAACTCGTGTGATTTAAGATTAACGGGAAGGGCTTGCTACACCTTTACGGTAATATGCATAACGTCAGCCCGGACTGTGTGTTGTAATCACCGAGGTGTTGTCATCGCTGCCCGGAGGCCTTTTCTGACTGCGCCTGTCGCTGTGGAATCTGCCTACCTGCTCTGCCCTACAGGATGTGCACTGCTGCCTGGATTTAAAGCAATAGCAGAGAGCTGAGGACATTCACAAGACTCACTGACAGTGTCATCAGTCGGTTGGACTAAACTGGTTGACGGTGCTGGTGATTAAAAATAACCTTTCATTGCTACGTTTTTGGCGCTTGCACAATAGACAATTATCCCTCAAGGACTAACATATTGGACTAGAACATTTCATTATACAGTCCTCAAGACATTTGCGCTATAGTCAAGGGGCTCAGTATATGGCTATAGAGCCATAGGATTGTTATTTTTTCATGTGAGAAGCTTGTCGTTGTCGCGTGTCTATGTCCGCCACTCCCAACATGGCCTCCAACACGGCGACCTCCGACCTGTCCGAGACGTGGAGGAACTGTTTCGAAGAGGAGCTAATCTGCCCCATCTGCCTGCACGTCTTCTCCGAGCCCATCCAGCTTCCCTGCAAGCACAACTTCTGCCGGGGCTGCATCTCAGAGGCCTGGGCTAAAGACTCCTCATTGGTCCGCTGCCCCGAGTGCAACCATGCCTACAGTCAGAAGCCCGCTCTGGAGAAGAACCACAAGCTGTCCAACATCGTGGACAAGTTCAACGCGCTGTCTGTAGAGAAGGCGGCCTCGCCGGTGCTACAGTGTATTCTGTGCCGCCGTGGGCCACCGCTCCCGGCCGTCAAGGTGTGCCTACGATGTAGCGCCCCCTGTTGTCAGAGCCACGTCCAGACACACCTGCAGCAGCCCTGCTCCGCCCTGGGACACCTGCTGGTGGAGGCTGAGGCGGTCAAGGCCTGGACGTGTCCGCAGCACGACGAGTACAGACTTTACCACTGTGAGGCAGAACAGACTGCCGTGTGTCAGTACTGCTGCTTCACGCGATGTCATCCCAGTCACGGACACGGAGTCACCGACGTTGAGCTACGACGCAACGATATACGGGTACGATTAAGATCTATTATGTCTCTTACACCCTTTCTTTTAGTTAAGGACAAAGCTGCTGAAATTGGGGAAAATATTGTGTGTGTGTGTGTGTGTGTCAGGGCTTCCGTTAGGAAAATGTGGCAGCTCACATTGGACCGGCAGCATTTCAATTTTCTGGACATTTTAAGAAATTTACCGGACCCATATGCATTGGCTAGGCTACTTTTGAAGCAAGGTAAGACATGCCTCATAATATGTAGTAAAATGTTCAGGTTTCAGACAATTTAAATATTTGTTTTCAAAATGCATACTGCCCTGCAGCTCATTTCAAAGTGTTGTGTGACACGTTGAAGCTGCGTCGACTGGTATTTCAATCAATGAACAGGCTAAAATGCATTATTTCGCATTTTTCTCTTGTCCCGGACAATTGGCCGGCGGTAATTTATCGTCTTTCTTTTTTTTAATCAATAACGGGAAAACCTGGTCTGTTTGTGTGATGTGAGTCTATACTTGGGTGAATGCATTTTTCTATTTTGATCCATTCCAACCCCCACTCTCATCTGTTGAGAGTGACAAACAATGTGTTGGAGGGGTGGAACAATGAGGGGTTTCAGCCAGCCTTATCTCCTCAGCACAGGTGCATCCTCGCCTGGGTCCGCAGTCCGGGAGAAGGGGGTGGTATGGGGAGAGGGAGGGGGGGGGTGGTGAAGTGAGATTCTTCACTCCATTCTGTGGTCGAAAAGGATGACGAATGGTTGTTTATGGCTTCTTTTTTAGTTTTCTTGTGAATCTCTTTATTTCCTGGTTTCTAGTAAGGAAAGCTGTGGTTGGTTTAAAAACGAAAAAACTATCCCCAGATCTGGGATATCAGATAGGGGCTTGTCAGAGTCATACAGGCTTTTCTCCTGACTCATATTGGCGACTACTTCTGGTGTCTGACTCAATAGTATGTTAGTACTCTGTGTGTAGGTGGATGGGTGTGTGTTTGGGAACAGCCACATTGGAATGGTTAGGAGGACATTATGTTTTGCTTAACAACCTACAGTGTGAATTCCTATCCTCTGATTGTTGCTGTGACTACCATCTCCATATGTGATGAGTGACTTCGGGAACCCGGGGCGAATGCACTGACGCTTAAGTGTGTCTGGTGGAGGTGGTCGTGACGGGGGTAGAGATGCCCTGCAGCCTCCCCTACTGGGAGTCCTCGTGGAGAAGATGTTGAATGAGACGGAGACCTGTTCCAATTGGACGTGTGTATAGTCAGACCCATTCCGCAAAAAGGCCCATGGAAAAACAGACCCATGCTGGTCCCGAACCAAGAGGCCCGTTCAGATCCGGGAGTAGAAAGATCGAGCGAAGGAAACCAACTGGGCATTGCCAGCGCCATCAATAAACAAGCGATTATTGGCCAAATTATCCACAGTTAAGTGTCCTTAAACTGCCTAGAACAGATATTTATTTTAGATCTGTAGCATTTTCAAAACTTTATAGCCTGTTTTATTGGTTTTTACTTTCCTAAACAATAATTGTCCACCTTTACGGTTCAGCTGTCAGAGATTTGAGCACAAAATGCATCAGGACATTTCATCGGCCTTTAGGCTTAGGGGTCCACTGTATGATATTAATATTACCTAAGTTATATAAAGAAAGAGCGGCTTAGGCTAGCCCTAAAGAGACCGAGAGAAAGATTTTCAATCAGAAAATTATTTATATTGTTAGATTATAGGAGTAACTCTGGTAGGCCTAAAACATTCTTCATGCCTTTATAGAGCTGCAGTAGCTAAACCTAATAATAGCCAAACCAAACATTTTATTAGGGTAATATCAAAAGACATTGTTTATAGGGATAGTACGAACAGGTTATTATATTGTGGCATTAAGTTTAGCATCTCGCCCTCGTTGGTTTTTCCTTTTCATGGTTTGAGTGCGAGTAGCTATCGGTAATTCTATTATATTGCGGAAAACACAACATTACAGTTGGAACATAATCTGGTCAAAGAAAATTACTTAACAGAATTAAACAAAACACATGTTGCATATTTTTATGCACAGTCATTCTGAAAATTACTTTTTCCTCACATGGCTAACTTCCAGGAAGTTTGAGAAGACAGTCTTGTGGTCAGGGAGCTTATATCCATGAGCCTTGACTAACAGCTCGTTGAAACGCTTATGTCAAGCAACTTGGACGTGGTGTTGGAGTCAAATCATCTCAAGCAAATTTGGTGATCAACAAAGCAACTCAAAGAACATTGAAATTGCATCAATTATATCTATATATTGTTATATACATCTCCCGTTTGTCATGTCTGTTGTGATGCGGTTCACAGCAGCACTGACGGATGTTTTGACTTGACAACTGCGTCAGTTTTGAACGATCCTTTTGTTCCATGCTCGCTGAAGACCTAGCTAGCCAGTAACTACCTAACACCAGACACAGATGAAAGGGGAAACTTATGTCTTTTCCATTGATAAATAGGGTACACTTTTTATTATTTTTGACACCCTACCGTCTAATTTAGGCACCAGTAGAGTAGCTATATAAACCACGCCCCTCTGCAAACACTCCTTCAATGTTGGTTATAAGCAGTGCACAAGCACTGAGCATATTTCAGGTCTGCTGAGCACAAATTTGAACGTTAAAGTGATGTGCAACTTCCAGTGCGCGTTTACTGTGAACACTGAGGCTGTACCCACTAAGTTAATTTTAACAGTGACAATTTGATCATAATGTAGGTCTACCAGAGTGGCCTACCATCAAAAACAATGGAGAAAATACATCCCATAACATTTTAACATCGAAATAGCTGTTCTGTCATTCAGCATACAGTAGCAGCCAATGTGTGGTGTTGAATGTAGGCCTACATTCCATGAGACTTTTGGAAAAAACGTGCAGGGCTTTACATTAACCTGTTTAACCACTTGTCCTTCAGACAAGGAGGTGACTTTAATTGTTTCATGCAATAATAATTCAGAATAAATGGATTATTATTCCTGTACCATTTATTACAGAGAATCAAACAAATTATGTTACCCTCTGTCTATTGGCTACTTAGCTTATTCAAGCCTGTCTCAAAATATGATACTGCCCCTTTTAAGGCAAAATAAAGAAGCTCTTTACCTGACTCGCTTTTTCAAAAAGCTCTTGTAGGAAGAAATCACTCCCCTTGGGTAAGATGCGGAAGACACATTTAAGTTGAATGCTTTCAGTTGTACAACTGACTAGGTATTCCCATTTCCCTTTCCCTATTGCTGACTACAAATTATCTATAACTGGGCTAATACCTCACTAACTAGCAAAGGATATGAACAAAATGTGGACACGTGGCTACATGCAGCTCTCGCTTTGATCTCAAAACAAGCTCATGCTGTAAGCACAGTCCAGTTCAAAGTACATGGCACAGAGCCATATATGACAATGGTCTATTTACATATAGGCCTCCTGCAGCTCTGCTTGTTTATGCCACGCAAGTCTTTGTAGAGTACGGGCTGAGTAGTGCGTGTCAATGCAATAGAATCCTTCTCCAATGCATTCTGCCTAGGGTTGCAAAGGGTCTGAAACTTAACGGTAAATTTCCGAAAATTTTCAGTGGGAAGTTAAGCCCGGGGATTTGGGGAATTTTGCTTAAATTCATTAAAAAAAAGTTGGCTTATAACAGGGAACCTTTTTTTGTGGGATACACAACGCAATTCTAGGTCTTATGGCATATTTTGGTTAAACTATCCCCAATTCAATGGAATTGCAACCCTCTGCATGCACAGTGCACTCTTCCATCACATGTACAGCTGATTCTCAAGATCTTGCACACTGAGATGCTATTGAGCCCACACTACTACACTGTCTGAGCCAAGGACTACATGCTTTCTGGTAAATTTTGATTACAGTACTGGGTGGGGAAAATATATTTTATATGACATGCATGATTTTTTGTTAACAAGTAAATAGTAGTCTACTGCAATGTGTGTTTAAATCATTTCTAACTTGTAAACAATTTCTGCTAGTTAGTTTTTGCAAATAGTCCGGGTAACCATTTGGTTACCTGTTCAGGAGTCTTATGGCTTGGGGGTAAAAACTGTTGAGAAGCCTTTTTGTCCTAGACTTGGCACTCCGGTACCACTTGCCATGCGGTAGTAGAGAGAACAGTCTATGACTGGGGTGGCTGGGGTCTTTGACAATTCTTAGGTCCTTCCTCTGACAACGCCTGGTATAGAGGTCTTGGATGGCAGGCAGCTTGGCCCCAGTGATGTACTGGGCCGTACGCACTACCCTCTGTAGTGCCTTGCGGTCGGAGGCCGAGCAATTGCCGTACCAGGCAGTGATGCAACCGGTCAGGATGCTCTCGATGTTGCAGCTGTAGAACCTTTTGAGGATCTCAGGACCCATGCCAAATCTTTTCCGTTTCCTGAGGGGGAATAGGCTTTGTCGTACCCTCTTTGCGACTGCCTTGATGTGTTTGGACCATGATAGTTTGTTGTTGATGTGGACACCAAGGAACTTGAAGCTCCCAACCTGCTCCACTACAGCCCCATCGATGAGAATGGAGACGTGCTCCTTTTCCTGTAGTCCATAATCATCTTAGTCTTGGTTACGTTGAGGGATAGGTTGTTATTCTGGCACCACCCGGCCAGGTCTCTGACCTCCCTATAGACTGTCTCATCGTTGTCGGTGATCAGGCCTACTGTTGTGTCGTCTGCAAACTTAATGATGGCGTTGGAGTCGTGCCTGGCCATGCAGTCGTGGGTGAACAATGTTGATGACAACGATGCAGTTGCCACTTTGCTTCTTAATATAAACCTACTAGCATTCTATATTTGCACTATTAGCTTGTGTTTCTTACATCTGCAAACAGCTAGTTTGTCTTTTCTTAGTAAGTTGTTCCTAAATCTTGTTAGCTGCTGATTGTTAGCCGCCAATCGCTAGCTAGCTAATAAATGTACTGAGTAAGAGCAAGCGTAATTAGCTACAAAGCCTGATAATACCAGTGATGGTGTTGACTTAAATCATCATGTTTGCGCAACAGTATCTTCTAAATTAGAGGTAAACGCAAAGTAAGAATGTTAGGAACATGAAGTAGCTAAGAGAACATACAATGTAGCCAAAGCTTATAGGGTCCCCTAGGAAACACCTATCAACACTTTAGTTCCTACCCTATCACAATAGCTCCTCGCTGGCATTTTCATGTCATGTCAAACAACACTGTATTCAAAGTGCCCACTATTATATTCTAACTAGAGGTTGACCGATTAATCGGAATGGCCGATTAATTAGGGCCGATTTCAAGTTTTCATAACAATCGGAAATCGGTATATATATTTTTTTTTTTACACCTTTATTTAACTAGGCAAGTCAGTTAAGAACACATTCTTATTTTCAATGACGGCCTAGGAACGGTGGGTTAACTGCCTTGTTCAGGGGCAGAACGACAGATTTTTACCTTGTCAGCTCGGGTATCAATCTTGCAACCTTACGGTTAACTAGTCCAACGCTCTAACCACCTGCCTTACATTGCACTCCACGAGGAGCCTGCCTGTTACGCGAATGCAGTAAGAAGCCAAGGTAAGTTGCTAGCTAGCATTAAACTTATCTTATAAAAAACAATCAATCAATCATAATCACTAGTTAACTACACATGGTTGATGATATTACTAGTTTATCTAGCGTGTCCTGCGTTGCATATAATCGATGCGGTGGCATTCGCGAAAAAGGACTGTCGTTGCTCCAACGTGTACCTAACCATAAACATCAATGCCTTTCTTAAAATAAATACACAAGTGTATATTTTTAAGCCTTCATATTTAGTTAATATTGCCTGCTAACATGAATTTCTTTTAACTTGGAAAAATGGTGTCACTTCGCGTCAATTTTACGTAATTATGACATAACATTGAAGGTTGTGTAATGTAACAGGAATATTTAGACTTATGGATGCCACCCGTTAGATAAAATACAGAACTGTTCCGTATTTCACTGAAAGAATAAACGTTTTGTTTTCGAGATGATAGTTTCCGGATTCGACCATATTAATGACCTAAGGCTCGTATTTCTGTGTGTTATTATGTTATAATTAAGTCTATGATTTGATAGAGCAGTCTGACTGAGCGATGGTAGGCACCAGCAGGCTCGTAAGCATTCATTCAAACAGGTTTTGCCAGCAGCTCGTCGCTGTGCTTCAAGCATTGAGCTGTTTTTGACTTCAAGCCTATCAACTCCCGAGATTAGGCTGTTGTAACCGATGTGAAATGGCTAGCTAGTTAGCGGGGTGTGCGCTAATAGCGTTTCAAACGTCACTCGCTCTGAGACTTGGAGTAGTTGTTCCCCTTGTTCTGCATTGGTAACGCTGCTTCGAGGGTGGCTGTTGTCGACGTGTTCCTGGTTCGAGCCCAGGTAGGAGCGAGGAGAGGGACGGAAGCTATACTGTTACACTGGCAATACTAAAGTGCCTATAAGAACATCCAATAGTCAAAGGTATATGAAATACAAATCGTATAGAGAGAAATAGTCCTATAATTCCAAAAATAACTACAACCTAAAACTTCTTACCTGGGAATATTGAAGTCTCATGTTAAAAGGAACCACCAGCTTTCATATGTTCTCATGTTCTGAGCAAGGAACTTAAACGTTAGCTTTCTTACATGGCACATATTGCACTTATACCTTCTCCAACACTTTGTTTTTGCATTATTTAAACCAAATTGAACATGTTTCATTATTTATTTGAGGCTAAATTGATTTTATTGATGTATTATATTAAGTTAAAATAAGAGTTCATTCAGTATTGTTGTAACTGTCATTATTACGAATACATTTTAAAAATCGTCCGATTAGTCGGTATCTGCTTTTTTTGGTCCTCCAATAATCGGTATCGGTATCGGTGTTAAAATCATAATCGGTCGACCTCTAATTGTAACTATATAATTAGAGTAGACTTTCTATTTCCATGATTCCAACAGTTAACACAAGTGTTTTGCTCTAAATCGCAAGTCAAATTGCAACATTTGGTTAAAAATAAGCCCCAGATTGCTTGCCCATATCGTGCAGCCCTATGTGGCAGTGTAGAAATTATCTCAAATACAGAAATTGATGAAAATGATTTTTAAATTGAACAGTATAAAACAATCAGAATGGAGAAAGACCCATTGAAATCACTTAGAATATGTGTTGCCACCCTAGGGTCACGCACTACACAAAGCAAATTTAGAACTTTTATTATTAAACATAAAATACCGTCATTTAAAAAATATATATATATATATATATTTTTTTTTTCTCTAATCTTTACAGGAAAATGCCACAGGCACTATCTGATGTGTGGAAACATTTCACTGCAGCTAATGTAGAAGGAAAATCTGTGTACATTTGCAAATACTGTGCCAAATCATTTGTGAAGAATCCAACAAAGATGCAGAATCATCTGGCCAAGTGCATAAAGTTCCCTCAGCGCTCACAACAAGCAACCTCTGACAAAAGTCCCTTTACTTCTATTCAAGGTGAAAATTATGAATCAGACACCTTGAAAATTATGAATCAAGACCTGATTCCAGGTCCTCCTGGAATCAGAAGTGTTTGACTCAATGGAGGAACATAGTCAGATAAATGCTGATGTATGTCTTGCTTGAGCTGTGTATGCAACTGGTTCACCTCTGATGCTCTCAGGCAATGTGTATTGGAAGAGATTTCTGAATGTTCTTCACCCAGCATTCACCCATCCAACCAGACAACCAGACATGCTTTATCTACTCATTTGCCAGATGCAGAGTTCAACAGAGTTCAAGTGAAGGTCAAGCAAATCATAGAGAAAGCAGACTGTATTGCAATCATCTCTGATGGGTGGTCGAATTTTCTTGGGCAAGGAATAATTAACTACATCTCCACCCCTCAACCAGTATTCTACAAGAGCACAGACACAAGGGACAACAGACACACCGGTCTCTACACTGCAGATGAGCTGAAGGCAGTCATCAATTACCTTGGACCACAGAATGTATTTGCACTGGTGACAGACAATGCTGCGAACATGAAGGCTGCTTGGTCTAAAGTGGAGGAGTCCTACCCTCACATCACACCCATTGGCTGTGCTGCTCATGCATTGAATCTGCTCCTCAAGGACGTCATGGCACTGAAAACAATGGATACACTCTACAAGAGAGCCAAGGAAATGGTTAGGTATGTGAAGGGTCATCAAGTTATAGCAGCCATCTACCTCACCAAGCAAAGTGAGAAGAATAAGAGCACCACATTGAAGCTGCCCAGCAACACCCGTTGGGGTGGTGTTGTCATCATGTTTGACAGTCTCCTGGAGAGGAAGGAGTCTCCAAGAAATGGCCATATCACAGTTTGCCAATATGGACAGCCCCACCAAGGGGATCCTCCTGGATGATGTATTTTGGGAGAGAGTAGTAAGCAGCCTTAAACTCCTGAAACCTATAGCAGTAGCCATTGCATAGATTGAGGGAGACAATGCCATCCTGTCTGATGTTAAATAAAAGAAGAAATCCGTACTGCCCTGCCCACTTCACTGTTGCTCCAAGCAGAGGAAACTGCAGTTCTGAAATATATCAAAAAGCATGAAGACTTCTGCCTAAAGCCCATACACGCCGCAGCATACATGTTGGACCCCAAGTATGCTGGCAAGAGCATCCTGTCTGTATGAGGGCAAGGTTCTTGGCAGTCTGCGAAGTACACTTCCAAGCAAGGGCTTTGCGATGGAGATGCAATATGGCAGTCGTGCCAACATATCTCATCAGCCACCTGGTGGAAGGGACTTTGTGGATCTGAGGCTCTCTCCCCTGTTGCCTCCATCATCCTCCAAATCCCACCAACATCGGCCGCCTCAGAGCGCAACTGGTCCTTGTTTGGGAACACACACACCAAAGCACGCAACAGGCTAACCAATACAAGGGTTGAAAAATTGGTGGCCATCCGGGCAAATTTGAGGCTTTTTGAGCCTGACAAACAGCCATCTTCAACAAGGTTGGAAAGTGACCGTGAAGATGAGGCTTCAGAGTCTGATGTTCAAGAGGTGGACATTGAGGAGGTCCAGGGAGAAGACATGGAAGCCTGAGAGGAAGACAGTCTAGAAACTAAAGCTTTTGTCATTTTACAGATGTTTGTTGAAAATGTTTTTGGGAGATGTGATGGATCTTTGGGATCATTCAAAATTCCCTTTTGTTGTTCAGTGAAATCATCCCATGTGAAGAGTCAACTCATTTAGTTAAAGTTCAATTCGTAACTTTTTTTTTTAGTTTGGAAGGATTTAATCATTTGCAAATGTCTACTTAGAAACAAACCTTTTGCCTTGTCATGTCTCCATATGATATGGTAAATATATCCAATTCAAAAAACATACATATTTAAATGGTATTCATATTAATTTGCATATATTCCCGTTAATTCCCACGGAACGTTTCCACCTCCTGAATATTCCCGATTAGTTTGTTTCGGTATGTTGCATTGAAAGTGGCTAATATTGCGTTGATTCGATCACAATTACCACAGTAAAGGGAAACGTTGATGGTGTTAACTAACCTTTTGAGTCAAAATGCAAGCTGAGATCTACCGCTCATATACCGACAACGGTATCATGAGTAGGCCTAATGTGTGTTTGTGGGGCTCAGAAAGAGTATTGAGGAAGAGGTGAGGAGCAGCAGGAGAAAGGAAGAGTAGGAAAATCTCTCTCTGCCCCCCAGTTGCTCTCCACCCTAGGGATGGGCTCGGTTATTCAAATATCCAAGCTGACGTTAATATTCGAATACAATTTTTTTTAAATAATTGGTCTATTTTAACAATGAAAAGGCTTTGTCTCAATTGAAATGATCTATGTGACATTGCCACACACGGATATACCATGACATTTGAAGTTCTTAATTCAATAAACCAACAAACTTTTGTATGTAGATTTATTGACGTGTGCCCCATATAAAGACTGTGTAGCCTACATAGGTTCATGCGTGTATCTTGTTGTTGGCACCAGTCGGAGGCTCCATGTGTAGCAACGTGACATGGGAGATCTCTAATCAGTGCAAAATATAATTAAAATTACGGAATTTAATTGGCTAAATGAGGATTAGGCTAAAACGAGTAACCGACAGGTAGTCTGTTTAATCCGAATGGAGTTGTATACAAGGACAGGGAGCGCAGCAAAATATCCTCAACTAGCCTAGCGAGCTAACGTCTGGCAATCTTAGCTTCTTTACATCAATTTGATACAGTAAAGACAGCCACTGCCATATTTTTTTAACCCTTATTTGAACAGGTAAGTTGACTGAACACGTTCTCTTTTACAACAACAAACTGGAGAATACTTACAGGGAAGCGGAGGGGGGAGGGTGAATGAGACAATTGGAAACTGGGGATGATTACATGGCTATGATGGTATGACAGCCAGATTGGGAATTTAACCAGGACACCGGGGTCAACACCCCTACTCTTACAATAAGTGCCATGGGATCCACAGAGTCAGGACACCAATTTTAACGTTCCATCCGGAAGACAGCACCTTACACAGGGCAATGTCCCCAATCACTGCCTTGGGGCATTGACAGATTTTTTTTTTTAGACCAGAGAAATGTGCCTCCTACTGGCCCCCCAACACCACTTCTAGCAGCATCTGGTCTCCCATCCAGGGACCAACCCTACTTATCTTCAGAGGCAAGCCAGCAGTGGGATGCAGGATGGTATACTGCTGGAAAATGGGATGATAGATAACCTATGTCATTTATAAGTTTGTTTAACTAGCGTGAGTCAGTGGCTACTTTTTCTCTCCCTCCCATGTCAACACACTCCCAGCCCCTGCCCATCCCCCGCCCTGCTGCAGTGCGCACCCTCTCTCCCGAGTCGTGCAGGCTGCGCAGCAAACAGGTGTCCAAGTTAAACAAAGGGCTCCCGAGTGGCGCAGTGGTCTAAGACACTGCATCTCAGTGCAAGAGGCGTCACTGCAGTACCTGGTTCAAATCCAGGCTGCATCACATCCGGCTGTGATTGGGAGTCCCATAGGGCGGTGCACAATTGGCCCAGCGTCATCTGGGTTTGGCCGGGGTAGGCTGTCAATGTAAATAAGAATTTGTTCTTAACTGACTATTTTTTTTATTTAATTTATCTGGCTATCCCCCCATTTCATCCCTTCATACCTCACACACATGCAACCAGAAAATATCTATTGGTTGCCATGACAGCCCTTCTTCCCCTTAGATGGTGTGTTTGTTAGATGGAGCCTAAATTAGCTGGCTCAGCCTGCTGGAGGCTTGGTAGTGGGCTGGTTTTGTTTGTCTTCACTCATCATATTGATTTGTTCAGAGTTATGGAACCAAACTATGAACTTACCATTTCTCGTTCTCTCCCACTTTCGCTCTCTCTGTCTCGTCGCTCTCTCTCTCCCCCTTCTCCCCTTCCCACAGCAAAATCTATTGCGGCAGCAGGAGAGGGTGGAGGAGAGAGTTCAGGACATCGATGAGCAGCTCTGTAAACTGGACTCTGACAAGTGTGTGGTGGAGGTACGTCTGATTTCTCAAACTCTCTCTCTGTGTGTATGTATGTGTGTATATCTATGATATATCTGTCATCTATCCATACACATAGAGTACCAGTCAAAAGTTTTGGACACACCTACTCATTCCAGGGTTTTTCTTTATTTTTCCTATTTTCTACATTGTGGAATAATAGTGAAGACATCAAAACTATGAAATAACACGTATGGAATCTTGTAGTAACCAAAAAAGTATTCAACGAATCAAGATATATTTGAGATTCTTTAAAGTAGTCACCCTTTGCCTTGATAACAGCTTGGCATGATCTCAACCAGCTCCATGAGATAGTCACCTGGAATGCATTTCAATTAACAGGTGTGCCTTTGTTAAAAGTTAATTTGTGGAATTTCTTTCCTTAATGCATTTGAGCCAATCAGTTGTTGTGACACGGTAGGGGTGGTATACAGAATATAGCCCTATTTGGTAAAAGACCAAGTACATATTATAACAAGAACAGCTCAAATAAGCAAAGAGAAATGACAGTCCATTTCTTTAAGACATGAATGTCAGTCAATCTGGAAAATTGCAAGAACTTTGAAAGTTTCTTCAAGTGCAGTCGCAAAAACCTTCAAGCGCTATGATGAAACTGGCTCTCATGAGGACCGCCACAGGAAAGGATGATCCAGAGTTACCTCTGCTGCAGAGGATAAGTTAATTAGAGTTACCAGCCTCAGAAATTGCAGCCCAAATAAATGTTTCACAGAGATCAAGTAACAGACACATCTCAACATCAACTGTTCAGAGGAGACTGTGTGTATCAGGCCTTCATGGTCGAATTGCTGCAAGGAAACCACTATTAACGGCCACCAATAAGAGGAGACTTGCTTGGGCCAAGAAACACGAGCAATGGACATTAGACTGGTGGAAATCTGTCCTTTGGTCTGACTCCAAATTTGAGATTTTTGGTTCTAACTGCTGTCTTTGTGAGACGCAGAGTAGGTGAACGGATGATCTCCGCATGTGTGGTTCCCACCGTGAAGCATGGAGGAGGTTTGATGATGTGGGGGTGCTTTGCTGGTGACCCTGTGGTTTATTTAGAATTCAAGACACACTTAACCAGCATGGCTACCACAGCATTCTGCAGCGATACGCCATCCCATCTGGTTTGCGCTTAGTGGGGCTATTTGTTTTTCAACAGGACAATGACCCAACACACCTCCAGGCTGTGTAAGGACTATTTGACCAAGAAGGAGAGTGATGGAGTGCTGCATCAGATGACCTGGCCTCCACAATCACCCGACCTCAACCCAATTGAGATGGTTTGGGATGAGTTGGACCGCAGAGTGAAGAAAAAGTAGCCAACAAGTGCTCAGCGTATATGTGAGCACTCTTCAAGAAGACTGTTGGAAAAGCATTCCTCATGAAGCTGGTTGAGAGAATGCCAGGAGTGTGCAAAGCTGACATCGAGGCAAAGGGTGGTTACTTTGAAGAATTTCAAATATAAAATATATTTTGATTTGTTTAACACTTTTTTGGTTACTACATGATTCCATATGTGTTATTTCCTAGTTTTGATGTATTCACTATTATTCTACAATGTAGAAAATAGTAAAAATAAAAACTCTTGAATGAGTAGGTGTTCTGAAACTTTTGACTGGTACTGTATGTATGTACACTACCGTTCAAAAGTTTGGGGTCACTTAGAAATGTCCTTGTTTTTGAATGAAAATAACATTTTATTTTTTTGTCCATTTTTAAAATAACATCAAATTGATCATAAATACAGTGTAGACATTGATGTTGTACGTGACTATTGTAGCTGGAAACTGCAGATTTTTTATGGAATATCTACATAGGTGTACAGAGGCCCATTATCAGCAACCATCACTCCTGTTTTCCAATGGCACGTTGTTAGCTAATCCACGTTTATCATTTTAAAAGGCTAATTAGACAACCCTATTGCAATTATGTTAGCACAGCTGAAAACTGTTGGTCTGATTTAAAGAAGCAATAAAACGGGCCTTCCTTAGACTAGTTGAGTATCTGGAGCATCAGCATTTGAGGGATCGATTACAGGCTCAAAATGGCTAGAATCAAAGAACTTTCTTCTGAAACTTGTCAGTCTATTCTTATTCTGAGAAATAATGGCTATTCCATGCGAGAAATTGCCAAGAAACTGAAGATCTCGTACAACGCTGTGTACTACTCCCTTCACAGAAAACAGTGCAAACTGGCTCTAACCAGTATAAAAAGAGTGGGAGGCCCCGGTGCACAACTGAGCAAGAAGACAAGTACATTTAGTGTCTAGTTTGAGAAACAAGATGCCTCAAGTCCTCGACTGGCAGCTTCTTCACCTGCGGAGGTCCTGGGCTGGCGTAGTTTCACGTGGTTTGCGGTTGTGAGGCCGTTTGGACGTACTGCCAAACTCTGTCAAATGATTGAGGCGGCTTATGGTAGATAAATTAACATTCAATTCTCTGGCAACAGCTCTGGTGGATATTCCTGCAGTCAGCATGCCAATTGCACACTCCCTCAACTTGAGAAATATGTGGCCTTTTATTGTCCCCAGCACAAGGTGCACTTGTGTAATGATCATGCCGTTTAATCAGCTTCTTGGTATGCCACACCTGTCAGGTGGATGGATTATCTTGGCAAGGGAGAAATGTTCACTAACAGGGATGTAAACAAATTTGTGCACATTTTTGAAAAATAAGCTTTAAGTGCGTATGGAAAATTTCTGCTATCTTTTATTTAAGCTCTTGAAACATGGGACCAACACTTGACATGTTGCATTTTATATTTTAGTTCAGTATATAACCATAGAGATCCTATTAAACTAAGATAATGATGTGTGTATGTGTTCACTCCTACAGGACCGAGTCTGTGAGCTGAAAGAGGAGGTGCGTGTGCAGTATCTGCGGATGCAGCACTTCTTGGAAGAAGACTTGTCCCGTACGCTGGAGGTTCTAGAGCGGGCCCGTTCTAGGTTCTGCCAGGAGAACGCGGGCCAGGTTCTAGCTTTGGGAGAACAGAGACACGAGGCCCAGAAGCTGCTCAGCTCAGTCCACACGGCCTTTGGCAAATCTGAGGAGCTGGGCTTCATGAAGAACACCAAGCCTGTCAAGATCCTCATGGAGCGGTGAGAGACAGGACCATTACAAACATGTTATTACAGATACAAAAAGGAGATTACACAAGGCTTATTATGCACATTACCACTGTAATCATGTTATAATGGTCATGCTTGTTACACGCATTGCAACTATAGGTACAGTATGTTTGTGGGAGGCGGGTGAAGTTCCAGACTCCTTGTATGTTTTTATTACAGGATATGAGCCGTAGCAGCAGAAATGCGTAGGGCTCATTCAGGGATTGAACTGGGATCCTCGCTACAGGGGGAATCGTATGGTTCCGGAGGCAAGAGTGTTAACCACTCATCTAGACTCCGGTCCCGCAACTATACTTTTAATGGAGCGCTATGATACGAGGCTTGTTACATACATATTTGTGTGTGTTGCAGGTCTCAAGCGTGCGTGGGCAGTGCACTCCCTCCCTACAAGGTGGGAAGTCTCAACTCTAAGCTGTTCCTGTCAGAACTCTCCAAGAGAGAGAAGAGCCTACGGAAAACAATGGAAGGTAGGATTGAGAGTATTATCTTTACAGAACCATCACAGCCTTATCTGGTTTGTCTTAGTGGATCAAGGTAATTCTGATCCCCTCTTCTCTTTCCTCCTCTACCTCTCTCACCCCCCTCCAGCCCCCTTAAACCCTCCCTCCTCATTCCTCCAGTCCGTCCCTGCGTCTCCCAGCGGCCTCGGCTCGGGGGCGGAGAAACGCAAACACTCCTCGGCGTTCCCAGAAGGCAACGGGAGCGCCGGGAAAAACACTGCTTCCGGGTTCAAGGACTCTTCATCTTCCTCCTCTAAGCAGTCCTACCAGGGCCCAAACTCTGCCCCCGGAGAGGGCCAATCCTCGAATCAGCAGCCTCTGGGCCCCTGTGGCCCCTCCCACATGAGCGAAGGTGGCGGAACAGGAAGTGGAAGCGGTTCTCTGACCAATCACCATTCAGGGTCTGTGTTCGGTCCCTCCCACTTCCCCCCTGCCGGCAGTAGCTCCTCCCATTCTTCCCAGCAGGCTGTGCTCCCCCAGTATGGCGGGCGTAAGATCCTGGTGTGTACCATGGATAACTGCTACTGCTCCGGGGTACCCTCCGTGTCGGGGCACCGCGGCCACCCGCCCTACCCACGTTCAGGCTCCTTTCCCTGGGTAAGCGCCCAGGACTATCCCCATCCCCCCGGCCTAGCCTCTGGAGCTCCAGCCATGCAAGGGCTTGCTGTCAGAGACTGGATAGATGCACAGCAGACGCACCGACACACAGACTTCTATGGCCTGTATGGGCAGCCCTCCACCAAGCACTATGTCACCAGTTAACACACACATTTCTACAAGCAAATAGGTCTCCGGTTAGCACTGCGCTACTATTTAACACACACACACACACACAATTAGATGCACTTACAGACATACACACATTCGGAACATGTATACCGCTACACACACAGAAGTACACTTCTACAGGTTATACGGACAATCCTCTGCTCAAACGCATTTCCGCACACACCACACTCGGGGGCAGGGTTGATGTATTAGTTTTCTATGTTTTCTTCGTCAGACAGACAGTGTTATTACTGTATGATGATTATATGTGTTTGTGCAGCAACTGTTGACGCTGAAGCAGTTCGGCTCAACTAAAATGTTTTAGCGACATCTCCCTCCCTGTCGTAGTGAGATCGATTAGCCTTATAATATTGTTATAATTATTATTTTCTGTCTGTTGGACATGGGGTATCTGATGGATGTGTGAAGAGAAGGATGGTTTATTACTGTTAAAGCTCTGGTTTTGTTGCAGCACTTTTGTCTCCTCTCCTTGCTGAGTTCAGGAATGTACTGTACAGCTTGAACACACACACTCATGCTTCCAGGTTCTCTTCTCTGTGTGTGTGTGTGGGACTCCCTCCATGCACTTTGGGGGTGGTGGGATTTCGCTCTGTGTAGAATTTGCCTCGATCAGTAGACACAGGTCTACAATCAGTTTATCCGCGCCCCCCCCCCAATCCTAACCTTAAACATCATAGGGTCAAATGGCAGAGACTGACCCTAGTTCAGGATGTAGGGGTAAGCCACCTCCATTTTAGATCTTCTCTGTTCCTGTTCTCTATGCCCATCTCACTGGAAAGTGGATCCAAACCCCTTCCCTCCTGCTGTCAGGCTTCCCCTCGGATTAAATTCTTCCGTCTGAAAGACTAAGAGACTGACTCCTTTTATTTTCTAGTTATTAATATACGAATCATGACACGTGAGTTATTTCCATATGACATATGAGTAATAACCCCATATGAGCAGGTTTCATGTTTGTCTTAAAGCCAGTTGGCCTGATAGACACGACTGAGGCTCTCCGAGCCACAATATGGGCTGGGCTGGACTGGACAGACAAAACAAATCAGCTCAAGCATCCAGGGGTGTGACTGTGACAATGCGTTAATGATGTACTTCCTGCAGGGTGATGTCACGTCCTTTCAACAAGCACACAAGCTCTCTGCTTCAAGTTTGCGGCTGTAAGCATGCGGGGAAGAGTTTTATAAAGCACTCTGGAATATAAAATAATCGGTAACCGTTTTAAAAAGGATGAGCGAAAGTACTGGTTGAGGGTTTTTTCATGGACTTTTTCTAAAGAGAAACTGGACTGCCTGACGTAACCATTGGTAAAAAACGCCTGAAAGGAACCATTGTTACAAGAACAGTCGACCAATATAAAAATTTAAAAAAGGAAAACTATCTTTTTTGTAAATATTTTGTGAAATGAAAAATTAAGGACATGTCATTTGGAGGAGGGTTCCAAATAAATCAAAGAATTTAATTCAGTTTTCCATTTCTTGTCATCATAGCCCAAGAGGCTTCTTACTTTTCTCTCCCATTCAGCCTTTGTATTCATATCTGTCAACTGTTTTAAGTTACTAATACACAACTGAACTAAATGTCGTCATGTAGTGGGTTGAAGGGAGACTCCCATAAGAATACAACCAACACCCATATGGGAAAACATCCAACTAAGCCTCTTATTTACTGGGTGTTAGTCTGAGAGTAAGATCCTGTGGTGAGGGGTGGGAGAAAGACACAGTCAAAGTTGTCCTGCTCTTTCTCTGGTGAAGAGTTGGGGGTGGGAGCCTCCCTCCCACTCATTCACTCAATCACACTCTGGAGAAAGTCCTTCTGCTCTGTCTCTGTGGAGTCTGGGTTGGGGATGTTGGTAAGACCTTGAGGAGAGAGCTGAGCTCCACTTAACAAACTCCCCATCTGAGAAGTCAGCTGATCTCTGAGGCGAGGTTGGTCTGTGGGGGGCCGGGTGGCTGAATCTGGGTCAGTCTTACCTTCGCTGTCCGCCCCCTCAACCCTACAGCTCACACACAGTCATCTGTTAACTCGAGAAATGAGTCAGAGAAACTGAGATCCTCCTCCCACCAACAGAACTACATACTAACATCAGCAGTGTAATATCCCTAGGTTTTTATTGCAGTGGAAACTTAATGTGTAGTGGCAGCACATCAGAGAGAGGAAGATGTCTAACGGGGTGGGTTTGTTGGTGTTGGTTTTTGTGTGTGTGAAAGAGAGTATTACAATACTATCGCCTCGTTGTCGACAAGGTTTAGCTTGACTTAAACGTTTCTTTAAACCCATAGTCCTAGCTAGGCCATGTGCAGGTTCACTAATCTCTCCATCAGCACCTTGACACCTAGCTCTGGTCCAGGGTGTTGTTACGGCTTGCTAACACTGAGCTCAGTTTTAGCAAGCCCCACTTAATGCCCTGGACCAGAGCTAGTTGATGGCGATGGGTTTGGATGGTGAGGTGATTTGTAGATCAGATCATCTGCAGCGAGGAGCTCAGGCTGTCCCCGGCCAACAAGCAGTATCACGAGTCTGATATGTGCTGAAGTAGAGGCAGTCAAAAGGACTGGTTTTCAAACATTTATTTAATTAAGGCATGGTTTCACAAGTTCACCTTTTCAGGGTGGCCTCTGGCCTGGTAACATTCACAACCATGCAATTTAAAACACAAAGGAAGCAAAAAGCCCTGGAGGTGGTATAGCCCAGGAGACGGGTGTCCATTTCCTTTCCCACAAGACTCCATTACCCCCAAGACTGTATTACCACTAAACAATGAGAGTGTATGGTTTGATTTATCTTAACACACTTTAAAGTGATGCACATTCTTATGTATTCACCTTCTGTGCAACACCCACCTCTTTCCTATCTGTTGGTGGGATATGAAATCTGTTTCCTGTCTCATCTGTCATCGTAGTAACTCAGCCATGATGAGTTGAAGAGAAAGGGGCCAGTGTGAAGCGTGGTGGTTAGGGACTTGACTGGTTGGTTTCTCTGCCTCTCAAACACACACAGCTGTAGAACAGCTGTCTGATTCACAAGGAGAAAAAGGCAGCAATCCTGTCGCCTCAAAGATAGGCATCACACTCCCCCGTCTGGCTCCTCACGTCGCCCACACACGACTTCTATGCACAGATAAAACAACCACAGAACTTTGTGTTCTCTCATTCAGAGCTTTCAAATAGACTTGTGTAGAAGATAACAGGCCTTAAAGAGATTTAGCCCCGCCTCTGCGCAAATGGCACTCTATTCCCTTTGTAGTGGACTACTTTTGACCAGGACCCATAGGGAATAGGATGCACTACTTTTGACAGGGACCCGTAGGGTTGGACATCGGGTGCCATTTGGGACGTAGCCTCTCTCTGTGCCCAGAGATTTAAAGACCACAACACGTTGATTAACGTCTCTAAGCAAACAATAAAGATCTCATTTATCAGACACTTTGACGGAAAGTCACATACAGTTAGCAGCATTTGTAATCACACAGTGCCTGGGGCCCATGTAGGAATCGAGAGGAGAGGCGAGAGAAAGAAGAGTTTCACAATGAGTCTTTGTAAGAGCAGAGACATTTTATAGTCCCACAGCCACAGGCCCTCAGGATGCATTTCTCGCTCACACACAGCTGGACGTCAGTGTTTTATGGCCAGTGCTCTCTCCCCTGTAGCAGATGTGTCACACCCACAACTATGTGCAGCAGGCCTAAACCAACCAAAAAACAGCTATGGTCTGACTTTAGTACTTAGGCCTGTAGGAGTCAAATGTGGTAGAGTGGTTAGGCTAACTATAAAGGCTGCAAGCCACGACACACACAGAGAGAGCAGGCCCATTCAGGGGCCCGACCAGCTGGGCCCCGTAAATGTCAAAATCAGCTGACCCCACCTGCCGTGTGTGTGGCACTAGTGTTTTGGAGAGGACTCTGGTGTGGGGTCTCCAGGGACTGGCAATGACATGGGTCTGGGCAGGTGGCGGTGTTGTCTGGGGTAAAGTGGTGGAGTCCTCCACAGGACATCTCACACAACTGTGTGTTTTGGCTGGGGCCTCTTTATACTACCACTCTACAGCCAGGACAGAAAACAATGCTCTCTTTTTTCCCCCCTCACATTTTATTCACGTACCTTCAATCCTTGGACAGATCACATTCAAAAAGAAAAAGCCTTTTGTGTAAATGCCCTCTAAAACCAAAGACAATGCATCACACTGAAAAATACATTGCCATACACCCTGTTAAAATCAATCAACACCTATGACATATGCAGATATGCTAGATTACATAGTACAGGTCTAATACGCACTCTACTATATGCACATAACATATGAATAGGGGTTATATACAATTATAAACTGGGTGGTTTGAGCCCTGAATGCTGGCAGCCATGGTATATCAGACTATATGGTATGGCAAAACATTTATTTTTACTGCTCTAATTACGCTGGTAACCAGTTTATAATAGCAATAAGGCACCTCGGGGGTTTGTGATATGACCAATATACCACGGCTAAGGGCTGTATCCAGAACAGCCCTAAGCAGTGGTATATTGTCCATATACCACACGCCCTCGTGCCCTAGTGCCTAATTTATCATCAAAAAATGTATCTTTTCCCATTTGATTGAATAGGCTTTGTCCGAAATGGCACACCATTCGCTTTGTAGAGCTCTACTCAAATGGGCTGCGGCCAAAACTAGTTCATTATTCAGGTACCGGGGTGCCATTTCAGATTAGCACTAAAGTGTATTTATTTGTCTTGTTATATATATATTTTTTTTTACATATTAACACGCATAACCGTTTTCACAGGGGAGTAAAGCACAGTATTCAATGTTTCCCTGTCATCCTAGTAACCACACACTGTTTCTGTTGTTTGCGAGCATCTCACAGTACGCTATTACCCTCTACTTCACCATAAATAAAGAATTACAAAAATATACCTCACTTCGAACAGAACTGCAGCAAGAAAGGAGCTTGTCATGGAATTAAAAACAACTGAACGAAGGAGAATATGAGGGAGAGAGTGATGAGAGAAAGAATGAGAGTCTGGATAACAGTCTCTTTGGCTATCAATCCACTCCTGGCATGCTTTGCAATATGACAGAGTACAAGGAGTGGAATGTAAGCTAAAGAGACTGGCACCCAAGCTAGGAGAGAGAAGAGAGAGCTGGGTTTCCAGGACAACCTGTAAAGAGTGAGTGAATAGGCTGATATTGTGGTGAAGGACAGTATAAAGATCTGGCATGTCTTGAAGGAGTGGAGGTGGGATGGGTAGGCTGGGGTGGAGTGTCTTGAAGGAGTGGAGGTGGGATGGTTAGGCTGGGGTGGAGTGTCTTGAAGGAGTGGAGGTGGGATGGTTAGGCTGGGGTGGAATGTCTTGAAGGAGTGGAGGTGGGATGGATAGGCTGGGGTGGAATGTCTTGAAGGAGTGGAGGTGGGATGGGTAGGCTGGGGTGGAATGTCTTGAAGGAGTGGAGGTGGGATGTCTTGAAGGAGTGGAGGTGGGATGGATAGGCTGGGGTGGAGTGTCTTGAAGGAGTGGAGGTGGGATGTCTTGAAGGAGTGGAGGTGGGATGGATAGGCTGGGGTGGAGTGTCTTGAAGGAGTGGAGGTGGGATGGGTAGGCTGGGGTGGAATGTCTTGAAGGAGTGGAGGTGGGATGGGTAGGCTGGGGTGGAGTGTCTTGAAGGAGTGGAGGTGGGATGTCTTGAAGGAGTGGAGGTGGGATGGATAGGCTGGGGTGGAATGTCTTGAACGAGTGGAGGTGGGATGGGTAGGCTGGGGTGGAATGTCTTGAAGGAGTGGAGGTGGGATGGGTAGGCTGGGGTGGAATGTCTTGAAGGAGTGGAGGTGGGATGGGTAGGCTGGGGTGGAGTGTCTTGAAGGAGTGGAGGTGGGATGTCTTGAAGGAGTGGAGGTGGGATGGATAGGCTGGGGTGGAATGTCTTGAAGGAGTGGAGGTGGGATGGGTAGGCTGGGGTGGAATGTCTTGAAGGAGTGGAGGTGGGATGGGTAGGCTGGGGTGGAGTGTCTTGAAGGAGTGGAGGTGGGATGTCTTGAAGGAGTGGAGGTGGGATGGATAGGCTGGGGTGGAGTGTCTTGAAGGAGTGGAGGTGGGATGGGTAGGCTGGGGTGGAATGTCTTGAAGGAGTGGAGGTGGGATGGGTAGGCTGGGGTGGAGTGTCTTGAAGGAGTGGAGGTGGGATGTCTTGAAGGAGTGGAGGTGGGATGGATAGGCTGGGGTGGAATGTCTTGAAGGAGTGGAGGTGGGATGGGTAGGCTGGGGTGGAATGTCTTGAAGGAGTGGAGGTGGGATGGGTAGGCTGGGGTGGAGTGTCTTGAAGGAGTGGAGGTGGGATGTCTTGAAGGAGTGGAGGTGGGATGGATAGGCTGGGGTGGAATGTCTTGAAGGAGTGGAGGTGGGATGGGTAGGCTGGGGTGGAGTGTCTTGAAGGAGTGGAGGTGGGATGGTTAGGCTGGGGTGGAGTGTCTTGAAGGAGTGGAGGTGGGATGGTTAGGCTGGGGTGGAGTGTCTTGAAGGAGTGGAGGTGGGATGGTTAGGCTGGGCTGGAATGTTTTGAAGGAGTGGAGGTGGGATGGATAGGCTGGGGTGGAGTGTCTTGAAGGAGTGGAGGTGGGATGGGTAGGCTGGGGTGGAATGTCTTGAAGGAGTGGAGGTGGGATGGTTAGGCTGGGGTGGAATGTCTTGAAGGAGTGGAGGTGGGATGGTTAGGCTGGGGTGGAATGTCTTGAAGGAGTGGAGGTGGAATGGTTAGGCTGGGGTGGAGTGTCTTGAAGGAGTGGAGGTGGGATGGTTAGGCTGGGGTGGAGTGTCTTGAAGGAGTGGAGGTGGAATGGTTAGGACGGGTTGGAGGTGGGATGGTTAGGCTGGGGAGGGGGGGTCTCTGGTCTCCTGGGATGAGTTCCCTTTGTACCCCCACTCCATTTTGAAGAGCAACATGGAAGTTGTAGTTCTAGCGAGAGTTGTAGTTTAGTAAACAATGTGTAGAGGCCAGCCAGGCGGTTAAAAACTCTTCAAGTCCATGTTGATTTAGTGTGTACATTCACAGGTACACCCCGTCCTCCCAAAGGCTCAGGGGTGTGTGAAAACGGACATCTGTGCTACTTCTTCTTAGCATTGACACTCTTGCAGAGCCAGTTCATTCCGTCCTGAAAACAGGATGGGAGGAAAATTACATAATCAACTTCCTGAATTGAAAACACAAATTGCCCCTAAACCCTGTTGCATCTCACCTGTACCCCCTCCCCGGTGAGGGCAGAGCAGGACTGGATCTGCCAGACGCGGTCCCGGATGGTGTGCAGGTTAAGTCCCTCAGCGATCTCAGAGGCTGGGGCTGCCGTCAGCAGGTCCTGCTTGTTGGCAAATATCAGCACTGGAACCCCACTCAGCTTCTCCTCATCCAACAGCTCAGCCAGCTCCTAGAACACACACGTCAGCATGGGATCCCAATATAAACCTGTGTGTATGTAGAATATGCACGTTACACAGCACACAAACATCACTTGAGACAAGACTCACCTGCCCCGTCTCCTCAAATCTTTTTCTGTCTGCACTGTCGATGACGTAAATCTGAAACGCAGTAATGTTTCCATTCAAAAGTATTAGTAGCACACTTCTGGTGGTGTGTAAGTGTGTGTGTGTAAACATACAGTACCAGTCAAAAGTTTGGACACACCAACTCCTTCAAGGGTTTTTCTTTATTTGTACTATTTTCCATAATATAGAATAATAGTGAAGACATCAAAACTATGAAATAACACATATGGAATCATGTAGTAGCCCAAAACAGTGTTAAACAAATCTAAATATATTTTAGATTATTCAAAGTAGCCACCCTTTGCCTTGATGACAGCTTTGCACACTTGGCATTCTCTCAACCAGCTTCATGAGGTAGTCACCTGGAATGCATTTCAATAAAAGGTGTGCCTTATTAAAAGTTCATTTTTTGGAAATCGCTTTCCTTCTTAATGCATTCGAGCCAATCAGTTGTTTTGAGACAAGGTAGGGGTGGTATACAGAAGATAGCTCTATTTGGTAAAAGACCACGTCCAAATTATGTGAAGAACAGGTCTAATAAGCAAAGAAAACAACAGTCCATCATTACTTGAAGACATAAAGGTCAGTCAATCCGGAAAATTGCAAGAACTTTGAAAGTTTCTTCGAGTGCAGTTGCAAAAACCATCAAGCGCTATGATGAAACTGGATCTCATGCTGCAGAGGATACGTTCATTAGAGTTACCAGCCTCAGAAATTGCAGCCCAAATAAATGCTCCACAGAGTTCAAGTAACAGACATCTCAACATCAACTGTTCAGAGGAGACTGCGTGAATCAGGCATTCATGGTCGAATTGCTGCAAAGAAACCACTACTGAAGGACACCAATAAGAAGAAACTTGCTTGGGCCAAGAAACACGAGCAATGGACATTAGATGGGTGGAAATAAGTCCTTTGGTCTGATGAGTCCAAATTGGAGATTTATCTTTGTGAGACGCAGTGTGGGTGAACGGATGATCTCTGCATTTGTGGTTCCCACCGTGAAGCACGGAGGAGGAGGTTTGATGGTGTTTTGCTGGTAACACTATCAGTGAGCTATTTATTATTCAAGGCAGACTTAACCGGCATGACTACCACAGCATTCTGCAGTGATATGCCATGTGTTATTTCATAGTTTTGATGTCTTCACTATTATTCTACAATGTAGAAAATAGTACAAATAAAGAAAAACCCTTGAATGAGTAGGTGTGACTGGTACTATTTATATATATATATACATACATACACACAGTTGAAGTTTACAAACACCTTAGCCAAATACATTTAAACTCCTTTTTTCACAATTCCTGACATTTAATCCTTGTAAAAATGCCCTGTCTTAGGTCAGTTAGGATCACCACTTTATTTTAAGAATGTGAAATGTCAGAATAATAGTAGAGAATGATTTATTTCAGCTTTTATTTCTTTCATCACATTCCCAGTGGGTCAGAAGTTAACATACACTCAATTAGTATTTGGTAGTATTGCCTTTAAATTGTTTCACTTGGGTCAAACGTGTCGGGTAGCCTTCCACAAGCTTCCCACAATAAGTTGGGTGAATTTTGTCCCATTCCTCCTGACAGAGCTGATGTAACTGAGTCAGGTTTGTAGGCCTCCTTGCTCGCACACGCTTTTTCAGTTCTGCCCACAAATTGTCTATGGGATTGAGGTCAGGGCTTTGTGATGGCCACTCCAATACCTTGACTTTGTTGTCCTTAAGCCATTTTGCCACAACTTTGGAAGTATGCTTGTGGTCATTGTCCATTTTGAAGACCCATTTGTGACCAAGTTTTAACTTCCTGACTGATGTCTTGAGATGTTGCTTCAATATATCCACATAATTTTCCTTCTCATGATGCCATCTATTTTGTGAAGTGCACCAGTCCCTCCTGCAGCTAAGCACCACCGCAACATGATGCTGCCACTCCCATTCTTCACGGTTGGGATGGTGTTCTTTGGCTTGCAAGCATCCCCCTTTTTCCTCCAAACATAACGATGGGCATTATGGCCAAACAGTTCTATTTTTGTTTGACCAGAGGATATTTCTCCAAAAAGTACAATCTTTGTCCCCGTGTGCAGTTGCAAACCGTAGTCTGGCTTTTTTATGGCGGTTTTGGAGCAGTGGCTTCTTCCTTGCCGAGCGGCCTTTCAGGTTATGTTGATATAGGACTCGTTTTACTGTGGATATAGATACTTTTGTCCCTGTTTCCTCCACGATCTTTGCTGTTGTTCTGGGATTGATTTGCACTTTTCGCACCAAAGTACGTTCATCTCTAGGAGATAGAACGCGTCTCCTTCCTGAGCGGTATGACGGCTGCGTGGTCCCATGGTGTTTATACTTGCGGACTATTGTTTGTACAGATGAACGTAGTACCTTCAGGCATTTGGAAATTGCTCCCAAGGATGAACCAGACTTTCTGAGGTCTCAGCTGATTTCTTTTGATTTTCCCATGATTTCAGGCAAAAAGGCATTGAGTTTGAAGGTAGGCTTTGAAATACATTCACAGGTACACCTCCAATTGACTCAAATGATGTCAATTAGTATATCAGAAGCTTCTAAAGCCATGACATCATTTTCTGGAATTTTCCAAGCTGTTTAAAAGGCACAGTCAACATAGTGTATGTAAACTTCTGACCCACTGGAATTGTGATATAGTGAATTATAAGTGAAATAATCTGTCTGTAAACAATTGTTGGAAAAATTACTTGTGTCATGCACAAAGTAGATGTCCTAACCGACTTGCCAAAACTATAGTTTGTTAACAAGAAATTTGTGGAGTGGTTGAAAAACGAGTTTTAATGACTCCAACCTAAGTGTATGTAAACTTCAACTGATATATACACTGCTCAAAAAAATAAAGGAAACACTTAAACAACACAATGTAACTCCAAGTCAATCACACTTCTGTGAAATCAAACTGTCCACTTACAAAGCAACACTGATTGACAATAAATTTCACATGCTGTTGTGCAAATGGAATAGACAACAGGTGGAAATTATAGGCAATTAGCAAGACACCCCCAATAAAGGAGTGGTTCTGCAGGTGGTGACCACAGCCCACTTCTCAGTTCCTATGCTTCCTGGCTGATGTTTTGGTCACTTTTGAATGCTGGCGATGCTTTCACTCTAGTGGTAGCATGAGACGGAGTCTACAACCCACACAAGTGGCTCAGGTAGTGCAGCTCATCCAGGATGGCACATCAATGCGAGCTGTGGCAAGAAGGTTTGCTGTGTCTGTCAGCGTAGTGTCCAGAGCATGGAGGCGCTACCAGGAGACAGGCCAGTACATCAGGAGACGTGGAGGAGGCCGTAGGAGGGCAACAACCCAGCAGCAGGACCGCTACCTCCGCCTTTGTGCAAGGAGGAGCACTGCCCGAGCCCTGCAAAATGACCTCCAGCAGGCCACAAATGTGCATGTGTCTGCTCAAACGGTCAGAAACAGACTCCATGAGGGTGGTATGAGGGCCCGACGTCCACAGGTGGGGGTTGTGCTTACAGCCCAACCCCGTGCAGGACGTTTGGCATTTGCCAGAGAAAACTAAGATTGGCAAATTCGCCACTGGCGCCCTGTGCTCTTCACAGATGAAAGCAGGTTCACACTGAGCACATGTGACAGAGTCTGGAGACGCCGTGGAGAACGTTCTGCTGCCTGCAACATCCTCCAGCATGACCGGTTTGGCAGTGGGTCAGTCGTGGGGTGGCATTTCTTTGGGGGGCCGCACAGCCCTCCATGTGCTCGCCAGAGGTAGCCTGACTGCCATTAGGTACTGAGATGAGATCCTCAGACCCCTTGTGAGACCATATGCTGGTGCGGTTGGCCCTGGGTTCCTCCTAATGCAAGACAATGCTAGACCATGTGGCTGGAGTGTGTCAGCAGTTCCTGCAAGAGGAAGGCATTGATGCTATGGACTGGCCCGCCCGTTCCCCAGACCTGAATCCAATTGAGCACATCTGGGACATCATGTCTCGCTCCATCTACCAACGCCACGTTGCACCACAGACTGTCCAGGAGTTGGCGGATTCTTTAGTCCAGGTCTGGGAGGAGATCCCTCAGGAGACCATCCGCCACCTCATCAGGAGCATGCCCAGGCGTTGTAGGGAGGCCACACACACTACTGAGCCTCATTTTGACTTGTTTTAAGGACATTACATCAAAGTTGGATCAGCCTGTAGTGTGGTTTTCCACTTTAATTTTGAGTGTGACTCCAAATCCAGACCTCCATGGGTTGATAAATTTGATTTCCATTGATAATTTTTGTGTGATTTTGTTGTCAGCACATTCAACTATGTAAAGAAAAAAGTATTTAATAAGAATATTTCATTCATTCAGATCTAGGATGTGTTATTTTAGTGTTCCCTTTATTTTTTTGAGCAGTGTATATAAATATATATATAAATAAATAGTCGTTCCCCCATGAAGGAAGCTATGGTTAAGCCACTCACCAGCACATCAGTGTTCTCAAAGTAGTTTCTCCAGTAGGGTCTGATCTTCCTCTGTCCCCCGATGTCCCACACATTCAACTTAAAACCCTGAGACTGAACACTCTTTATGTTGAAGCCCTGGAGAGAGAGAGAGGGTTTATAAGTGATAGTCTAGCACAAATAACACCCCCCAAACCCCTAGTGATGTGCGTATGTGTTCCCCAGTAGTACTGTACCTGTGTGGGGGTGATGTGACTGATGTCCTCGGAAGCCAGTTGTTTCAGCAGAGTGGTCTTTCCCCCGTTGTCCAAACCCAGCAACAAGATCCGAACCTCCTGATCTGGTGTGCTCTTTAGCTTCCGAAGGATTGACAGCAAACCCTGCAACATATCAAAACCCGATCCGTTATCCCGACTCGTGACATGAGCAATGGAGCAGCAACAGGAGCCTAGCTGCTTTCTAAATTAGCTAACTACAGTAACTAGCTATCTGGCTACTCGCATCCCTCCACAACAGGCTGGTCAATTGCCTGCGACTCGAGCCTCAAGGATGCGCAGAGAGAACACAGAAAATAGAAGATGATTCTCGAACTAATTATTCTCTCTCTCTCTAGGAATTCACCGTGGTTACAAATATGGAAAGCGTTCTGAAGCGACTGAGCTAGCTAACTAATTATGTAGCTAGCAACAGTTTCAAAGGGTTTAGCTATGCTAGGCTGCTAATCTCATGATAAACCAACAGAGCAACAAGACCGCGGCAGTCAGCTTTTCCCCAAAAATCTACATTTTTCACCAATTTATGAATGTCTTAAAAGGTACAGTGGCAACATTTTGAACAATCGTATTGTTAATTATGCCTTTATTTGATTCGATCTACATTATAATAGCTATTTATCGCAATAAATTCAACTCACCATCTTGTTGCTTTATCTCCCCAATACGCTACCGATGTTACTAGGGCCCCTAGTAGGGGGTGATGACGTTGTACACAAGTTCACGCGAGAGCACAACAAGTGTGGGCGTAAACTAGGGCACGCCACTTAGCATTATAATTAGCTACTTTAGCTATTAACAAAAGCTCTGTCAACTAACAATTCCCAACGTAAATTGGTCCCACGATTGAAATACATTGTGTACTAGTGGAGGCATAAATAACAACAAGCTATCTTATTTATTTATCATTGTGTCGTTTTAGCTGGATATAAATTAGTAACGTTAGCTAGCTAACAAGCATTGTTGTCATGTTCTTATTTGCAATGTATTTTGTGTTTGATTTAGAAAGAGAAAAGTCAAGATCTTTTGCGTGCATATTTTAAAGGATGAGATGACTGAAAGTTCATATAATAATGTATTCCTTAAGTTATTTTTCGAGAGAGAGTGAGCTGCTCCGGTCTGCAGAGGAGGCGGTGCCAGTGCCAAGTGCACCCTTCCCTACTACGCAAACAACTACAATCCCCAGTTGAAACAATTAGCAATAGCAAGTTGTAACATTTTTGCAGTTCAGCTCTGAAAGGTAACGTATGTGTTACGTTGTTTTGTTTGTATTTATTGATACAGTTACAGTACGATTGTTTCGCTCTATGTTTTGCACCGTTTCGTATTTCTGGACGTGCTTGTTGGACACAGCTGCTATTGTCCATACTTTGCAAAATGCGGCTAACTTGACAGGCAAGTTGTATCGGGCTGTTGAATGACAGCTTTACGGTGATTACAAGAATGTCCCCACAATATGTGATGGTCCAATTCATATGTGAGTGCAGCTGTTCTAGACATGAAATCGCAGATGCACTTGGCAAAGGATCGATGTCAACAATTATTCTCGACTGTCTTGTAAGATTGCATCGCATGTTTAGCTAGGTACTTGTTTCCTGCTGCAGTTTAAGTTAATTGCCTTTTTATGGTAGTTTCTCTATCTCTCATGGTTGAACTGTTAGGACCCATTAGTAACCAGTACCTTAATGTCCTAGTCTGCTTTCCCTCATGTGCTACAGTTCTGCAGAACAGGTTTCACACCCTGTGTTTTTAGATAAGTGCAGATGAAGGAAGAGACAAGGAAAGGGGTTTTTGAGATGCAGAGGTAGATGATTGACATCCAGTCTAACTAGACTGCCCTGTGGAAAATGAATACCTGTGGTTGATCATAGCCTTGCCTCAGACAAGTCCCAACCTCATCACATCACATGCTTTAAGGCTTCTCTTCAACTCTCTCACCCCCTCTTATTCATTAACATCTTCCTCCCTGCACCTTTCTCTCCCTCTGCCCTTACTCTCTAATTCTCTTCACACCACCAATACCAAACGTTTGCTAATTAATTAATTTGTTCATATATTTATTTGTTTGTTCATATGTTGCTGTACTGAGATGCTAGATGCTATTCTGCTCAGTCAGTGTGCAGCTGCAGCAGAGAGAGTACACACCATGACCCTGCTGTTCAAACAAACAACTCTGGTTCCAGCCTGCTTCTAGCTTTCCCAGGGCCTGTGTGCATCTCAAAAGTCTTGACTGGCCTCCTCTCCTCCTCCTCCCCCCCCCCCGCCTGATATCCTATCTCTGGCTGTTTGAAATAGGCAGGAAATGCTCCTTTGAATAACTTTGGAAGGGTGGATGATTAATTGATTGATTATAAATGAAATCATTGGTCAGTTCACTTTGTTGCGTGAGAGATAGAAACACACTGCAGGAACCGCAGGGAGGTCAAATCAAAGTTTATCTGTCACGTGCGCCGAATACAACAGGTGTAGACCTTACAGTGAAATGCTTACTTACAGGCTCTAACCAATAGTGAGAAAGGTGTGTGTGTGTGTCACGTGCGCCGAATACAACAGGTGTAGACCTTACAGTGAAATGCTTACTTACAGGCTCTAACCAATAGTGAGAAAGGTGTGTGTGTGTGTAAGTAAAGAAATAAAACAACAGTAAAAATACATTTTAAAATAAGAGTAGCAAGGCTATATACAGACACCGGTTAGTCAGGCTTATTGAGGTAGTATGTACATGTAGATATGGTTAAAGTGACTATGCATATATGATGAACAGAGAGTAGCAGTAGCGTAAAAGGAGGGGTTGGTGGGAGGTGGGACACAATGCAGATAGCCCAGTTAGCCAATGTGCGGGAGCACTGGTTGGTCGGGCCAATTGAGGTAGTATGTACACATATGTATGGTTAAAGTGACTATGCATATAAGATAAACAGAGAGTAGCAGCAGCGTAAAAGAGGGGTTGGGGGGGGGGGGGGGCACACAATGTAAATAGTCCGGGTAACCATTGTTTACCTGTTCAGAAGTCTTATGGCTTGGGGGTAAAAACTATTGAAGCCTTTTTGTCCTAGACTTGGCACTCCGGTACCGCTTGCCATGCGGTAGTAGAGAGAACAGTCTATGACTGGGGTGGCTGCTGTCTTTGACAATTTTTAGGTCCTTCCTCTGACAACGCCTGGTGTAGAGCTCCTGGATGGCAGGCAGCTTTGCCTCAGTGATGTACTGGGCCGTACGCACTACCCTCTGTAGTGCATTGCGGTCTGAGGCTGAGCAATTGCCGTACCAGGCAGTGATGCAACCGGTCAGGATGCTCTCGATGTTGCAGCTGTAGAACCTTTTGAGGATCTCAGGACCCATGCCAAATCTTTTTAGTTTCCTGAAGGGGAAAGGCTTTGTCGTGCCCTCTTCACGACTGTCTTGCGGTGTTTGGACCATTCTAGTTTGTTGTTGATGTGGACACCAATGAATTTGAAGCTCTCAACCTGCTCCACTACAGCCCCGTCGATGAGAATGGGGGCGTGCTCGGTGCTCCTTTTCCTGTAGTCCACAATTATCTCCTTAGTCTTGGTTACGTTGAGGGATAGGTTGTTATTCTGGCACCACCCGGCCAGGTCTCAGCCTATAGGGAGGAAGTCAGTCTCGTCGTTGTCGGTGATCAGGCCTACCACTGTTGTGTCGTCTGCAAACTTAATGATGGGGTTGGACTCGTGCCTGGCCATGCAGTCGTGGGTGAACAGGGAGTACAGGAGGGAACTGAGCATGCACCCCTGGGGAGCTCCAGTGTTGAGGATCAGTGTGGCAGATGTGTCGTTATCTACCCTTCCTGACGGGGGGGGGGGCCGTCAGGAAGTCCAGGATCCAGTTGCAGAGGGAGGTGTTTAGTCCCAGGTTCCTTAGCTTAGTGATGAGCTTTGAGGGTACTATGGTATTTGAACTCTGAGCTGTAGTCAATGAATAGCATTCTCACATAGGTGTTCCTTTTGTCCAGGTGGGAAAGGGCAGTGTGGAGTGCAATAGAGATTGCATCATCTGTGGATCTATTTGGGCGGTATGCAAATTGGAGTTGGTCTAGGGTTTCTGGGATAATGGTGTTGATGTGAGTCATTACCAGCCTTTCAAAGCACTTCATGGCTACAGACGTGAGTGATACGGGTCTGTAGTCATTTATACAGGTTGCCTTTGTGTTCTTGGGCACAGGGACTATGGTGGTCTGCTTGAAGCTTGTTGGTATTACAGACTCAATCAGGGACATGTTGAAAATGTCAGTGAAGACACCTGCCAGTTGGTCAGCACATGCCCGGAGCACACGTCCTGGTAATCCGTCTGGCCCCGCAGCCTTGTGTATGTTGACCTGTTTAAAGGTCTTACTCACGTCGGCTCCCAGGTCTGCCCCAGGGTTGGGTTCAAAGGTTATGGCTAACTGGTCAGAGCAGGTTTGATTGGTTAGAAAGTAGATTACCCACTGAACCCTGGGAGGGGAGATTTGTTTTTTACAAAGGAAAATGTGAATGATATGATACTGTAATAACATAGGTTGTCTCAAGATTAGACCTATGCTTTATTAGGTCTACTAAAGTGGGCAATTCTCACAACTGAAAACAGGAAAAAGAATCAACATGTCTTTCTGTTCTTGCAGGGGCAGGCCGGAGGGGCTGATTGGACCACGTTGATGTAGGTACAGCACCAAGGAGCTAAACGGTGACTGCAGACTCAACTCAGTTTGGGACGGCCGAGGTGGTTTGGAGACCTTGTTTGTGACTTTAGACCTAGGTGGTGAGGCGGAGGGTTACGATGGCTGTGAGCAGGTTTGACATAGATGCGCTGCGGTGGGATCAGTCCACGTTTATTGGCAGACTGAAGCACTTTGTCAACATCACAGACTGGAGCACAGCACTACTGCCAGACTCACGACTGGACAAGTCTAAAGCACTGGTGGAGAGCTGCAGGTAACGCACACACACCACTGTGAAGTACACGCACACACAGATACCTCGAGGTTAGAGCGGTGGGCCAGTAAACGTAAGGTCGCTGGTTCGAATTCCTTGAGCAAGGCCCTATTTTCTCCAGGGACGCTGGTAAAATAGTGGACCCTGGCTCTGACTCCAGCTCTCTGCATGTGTCTCTGAGTTGGGATATCCTAGAAACACATTTCAAATACACACTTGTACACTAAATGCTGTTTGGCTGACAGCTGTGGTATATCAGCATACCACCCTGCATACCACTTCAGGCATGCCTCTGAAACTAAGCAGGGTTGGTCCTGGTCAGTCCCTGGATGGGAGACCAGATACTGCTGGAAGTGGTGTTGGAGGGCCAGTAGGAGGCACTCTTTCATCTGGTCTAAAAAATATCCCATTGCCCCAGGGCAGTGATTGGGGAAATTGCCCTGTGTAGGGTGCTGTCTTTCAGATGGGATGTTAAATGGGTGTCCTGACTCTCTGTGGTTATTAAAGATCCCATGGCACTTGTCGTAAGAGTAGGAGTGTTAACCCTGGTGTCCTGGCTACATTCCCAATCTGGCCCTCAAACCATCACGGTCACCTAATAATCCCCAGTTTACGATTGGCTCATTCATCCCCCTCTCCCCTGTAACTATTCCCCAGGTCGTTGCTGTAAATGAGAACGTGTTCTCAGTCAACTTACCTGGTAAAATAACGGATAAATAAAATAAACAAAAAAATCAGACCGTGTACCACGGGTATGACAAAACATGTATTTCTACTGCTCTAATCACGTTGGTAACCAGTTTATAATAGCAATAAGGCACCTCGGGGGTTTGTGGTATATTTATTTTTAGTTCTTTTTTATCTTTATTTAACTAGGCAAGTCAGTTAAGAACAAATTCTTATTTTCAATGACGGCCTAGGAACAGTGGGTTAACTGCCTTGTTCAGGGGCAGAACGACAGATTTTGTACCTTGTCAGCTCGGGGATTCGATCTTGCAACCTTTCGGTTACTAGTCCGACGCTCTAACCTGGGTAGATATAACCTGGGTAGATATATCCTGGGTAGATATATGGCCATATAACACGGCTAAGGGCTGTATCCAGGCATTGCGTCATGCATAAGAACAGCACTTAGCCGTAGTATATTGGCCGTATACCACACCGCCTTGTACCTTATTGCTTAATTATACCACTGTGAAGTAGTAATTTCTCTGCAGTGTTATATCTACAGTGGTTGTTCCTCATGATGAGAACCTGGTTTATGTGTGGTTCTCCTGTTCTAGAGCATCTTCCCTTCCCCCTGGCACCACAGAGGAACAGCTGCATTACGCCAAGAAGCTCTATGACTCCGCCTTTCACCCAGACACCGGCGATCGCATGAACCTGATTGGTCGAATGTCCTTCCAAGTGCCCGGAGGGATGGCCATAACAGGCGGTATGCTACAGTTCTACAGGTACGTACACACACACATATATATATATTTCTGACAGAATTATCGATCTATAGATGAACCAAAGATAGGTGAGTTTGGTGCAATGACTTCTAGTCATGTATTTCAAACCTTTCTCTCTCTCGGACAGTCCCTACTGTAGTGTTCTGGCAGTGAGTGAATAAGTCGTTCAACGTTCTAGTCAACTACACCAACGGAAACGCTGCTTCCCCCATCACCTCCAAGTAAGACCATGCAGACCACACACACACAGCTACGCTGAATGTAATGCACATGGAGAATATCAAGCGCTGTTTATATGTCTTACACTCTATCTCTGCTCTCCCTCCTCAGTCAGATAGGAGTAGCCTATTTAACTGCAACTAGCACTGCTCTAGCTACTGCTGTGGGACTCAACCTCTACACAAAGGTACAGTTTGATGCACAGACACACACACACACACACACACACTGGTTTGATTGATTACATGTTCCACTTCCCCTTCCTGTCTTGTCTCTGCCCCTTCCTGTAGAAAGCTCCTCCCCTGGTGGCGCCCTGGGTTCCATTTGCGTCAGCTAACTGTCAATATCCCAATGAGGCAACAGTGAGTTCATCTGTGCTCCTAGTGTATTAGCATCCCCATGAAGACACAACAGTGAGTTCATCTGTGCTCCTAGTGTATTAGCATCCCCATGAAGACACAACAGTGAGTTCATCTGTGCTCCTAGTGTATTAGCATCCCCATGAAGACACAACAGTGAGTTCATCTGTGCTCCTAGTGTATTAGCATCCCCATGAAGACACAACAGTGAGTTGTTGACCATCTCCTTCTCTCCTCTCAGAGAGCTCCTGAATGGCATCGCTGTAACAGATGAGAATGGAAACAAACTGGGTCATTTCAAGGTAATGTTTGAATAATTAAATATTCTACTAAATATCGTATTTCTGACTGTTATACAAGAGCAGAAAAATGAACATTTTCCTCTTACACTCGACAGAAAGCAGCTGTGGAGGGCATCACCCAGGTGGTAATTTCCCGGGTTACCATGGCAGCACCGGGCATGAGTACGTGTCAAAGGTTTAAGAGGGAGGGCTGTAGAATTTGAGATCAGTCCTCGCTCCATAGACAATGGAAAGTGGAGCGTGATCCTGTTACTCCCTACAATGACTCATTCCTCTCCTTCTTTTTCCACCTGCCCTCCTTTATCTACTTTCTCTTCTCCTGTGCCCCCTCTCTTCTCCTAGTCATTCTCCCCATCATCATGCAGAGACTGGAGGATAACAGGTTTATGCAGGTGGGCCTTTAATCAAAACAACAAATTCTGCTACTAGACATGCATAGGCTAACTAGCTACAATGTTATTGAATAAACATTGAGTTACAGTTCTGTTGACTAAATATCCAGTTACGCTGTTCTTGACTAAGTGTGCTTGGAGTGCAGATTGAGGTGCTGTTTGGTGAGCTAACCAGCTAACCAGCTAACCAGCCCTGTCTTTCTGTTAACAGAGGATCACCTTCGTCCACGGACCTTTACAAGTGATAGTGGTGGTAGCGTTGTAAGTAGGACTGTTTAGGAGGTTTCACCATGAAGATTGTTGTTTGGTACTACATTTCTCAGGGTGTGCCAAATGGCACCCTATTCCCTATATAGTGCACTACTTTTAACTAGAGCCCTATGGGGCCCTAGCCAAAAGTAGTGCACCATGTAGTAGGGAATAGGTTACCATTTGGGACACAAACGTACTTGTCTCTGTCTTAGTGGGCACACAGTCACCTAACCCTCCATGTCTGTTTTGCAGCCTGGTCTTCATGGTGCCGGTAGCCTGCTCCCTGTTCTCTCAGCAATGGTAAGTAGCTTGTCGACTGGGCAGCGTTTAGTAGGGCCCCTCCATGATGTAGTAGCTGTTTTAGCATCTCATCTTTACGATCAGCAAAGGCATGTTGTAGGTGTTGTGGAAATTCTTACACAGGGACACTCGAAGTCAATCTTAAATGAATCATTGTTTATTGTCAGCGCGCTGGAAGGGTTCCAACAAACTTGATGGACCATAATGAACGTCTGGCAGAAGCTCTAACGGGGCAGTCCCCTTAGTTCTCTTACATACTGCAGGGCAAGTCATATTTACATGATTTAGCTTATTCTTAATTAATTAATCATTAACGTTTGCTTCATTCATGTGACTGACCAATACCTCACGAGGCTTCTTCTCTCTAAGCTGAGACCTTGAAACTGAAATATCTTTCGTTCTCAAAACAAGGTCTGGGTGTACTGCTAAATTGCAGATATTGATAAGTGAGGATTTGTTCAGTCAGTCACTTGCATGAACACAGAAATTAGTTATTAGAAAAGCACAAGTATAACATTTCCATCACATAGGATAGTGCTCAAGATCACACCTACAGTAACATATTAGACTTGGTTTGGATCTCACTCTGTCTTCCTCTCACTTTCTTTCAGCTCCATGGGCAGTGTACAATACGTCTACTTCAACAAGGGCCTCTGAACACACACACACCTGCCTTATTAATCATCAGCCAAACAGGGAGAGCATCTGAATTTTTTTAACAAAATGAGCCAATCAGCATCCTCGGCAATGTCCAATAGGAACGCTTGTAGGAGAAATAGCTTTCTCCTGGTTTGTCTTTGTTTATTTTCAACAAATCTTTGTGACTGAAGTGGAGATGTTCTCCAGAAGACACTGGAAAAAGGTCAAATTTTAAGTACAGTGGCACATCCCATCCCTGCATTGAGGTGCGTTTTCGACCCATATCTCATGACGGCGCCACGTGTCTTAATGTAGCCATGACTGTATTCTGACCCCAGTGCAGCTCGGTTTAAACAAGTGTAACGGTAGGGTCAGTCTCTTCTTGCAATTAAAAGAGTTAAAGTGTGTGTAATTAATAAATATATATATATATATTCTCTTTTTATACTTCTGTCCATAATGTTAATTTCATACAGTGTATGATTCAAGTGACGCTACTAACCATGTACACTTTGTGCTGTCTGAAAATCTTCAATCACACATTTCAGCCTCTTTAGAAAACTGTCTGGAAGGACAATGACCCTTTGGACATTGTGTGTGTCCCAAATATCATTTGCGTCTCAAATGGCACTCTATTTCCTACATAGTGCACTTCTTTTGACCAGAGCCATTTGGGTGCCATTTCAGAAGCAGCCTGTGTTAGTGACTCTTGACCTAAGATTAAACTATGACCAACTGTGTGTGTACACATATCAGTGTTGGGTGCAAATGAACTGTAGTGTATTGCCCAAACAATGTGATGCCATATCAGGAATGGACGTTTACTAAAGCCATCATGCAAGGTGTTCTATAGAATGTTCTGTGGTTTTGCCCTAAGATCTATGCATCAGTGTTCTGAGTCTATGGTTCCACAGTTTAGTGTTCTAGAATGCTTGTGTTCACATACGCTGAAGTGAAGCGAGCCTAGCCAATGTACATTTGGCTGAGTGGTGAAGAAGTCATTGATGCCACCAGATTTCTATTGACAAGTATAATTTATTCTCATTGACTAAACTGTCTTGGTGCATTTTGTTTCAGAATTCTAGTTCCACCCTCTCTGTACTACAGTCAGTCAAGAACTGAAAGACTGGGATATACATGGGTATTATACACTGATTCTTCTCTAATGGAGTTAGCCTCTGCCAAGTCCTCAACAATCGGATGTTCCAGTTTTCAGGGGAAATGTAAAGAGCTTGTGACGCGACTTCCGTTTTTGGACGTTAACAAGGCGACACTCCACTTAACTCCTCCACTTAACACCTCTCCCGTCATGTTTTTTGTTCAAAACAACTGGGAACTCGTAAATCTCCGACATCCTGCTCGGAATTCCAAGTTGGAAATTCTGGCATCTTTCTACAGCTCCGACCTGAAGATCACCGACGTCATGATTTGACCACGGTTATTTCCGTGTTCCCAGTTGTTTCTAAAGCACCATAAATCGGGGATCACTGGCGCGTTCGAAACAATTGGAAACTGGGGGGGAGGGGGAAACTAGGTAAAATCATGACTTCAGTGATCTTCAGGTCGGGAAGTCGGAGCTGTAGAAAGATGCCGGAGTTTCCGATCTTGAATTCCGAGTTGGATGACAGTTCAAAAATGATTTTTGTCAGTTGGAGCTAATTTTTTCCCCTAAATAATTCAGTTGTCCTGAATGCTGTTGATAAAAGGTGAGGTGCACAGGTGAGCGAGTCGGTCAAGGATCTTTGCCTTTTGTTACTAAAGGCTAATGCATAGATATAAAGGCCTATCTTGGCTTCAAGCATATATGAGCATAAAAGTTTTTCTTACAATGCTCAGAAGTGCGAATTCCCAGGTGTTTTTGGACGCAGCCCTAGTTTTAAGGCTTTTCTTTTACGCATGCTGTTAGGTTACATCCTTACTGATGTAGAAGTTGTGGTAATACAAACGTACCATCAGGGGGCAATGTCTTCTTGACAGAGAAACTGAAACGCCCGCTTTCCAGATGCAGCCCTATTCCCTATATTAAAAAGGAATTTATTTAACTAGGCAAGTCAGTTAATCAAATTCTTATTTACAATGACAGCCTACCCCGGGCCAAATGTGCACCGCCCTATGGGACTCCCAATCACAGCCAGGATTCAAACCAGGGAGTGTAGTAATGCCTCTTGCACTGAGATGCAGTGCCTTAGACCGCTGCGCCACTCAGGAGCCCAACTCAACTCTGGACCTTGAAGCCTGTGTACAACTGATGTATATGCATTTGTCGGTTGTAATAAAACAGTTTTCTGAACAAAAATATCTTTGAGGTAGTATTTGAACCAGGCTAGGACCTGAGGGGTATACTACAAAGGTTCAAATAGTTAACCTGCTAACATGCCTATATATTCTGAAATACACAGGTTGGTGGCACCTTAATTGGGGAGGACGGGCTCGTGGAAATGTGGAATAAGGTTTCCATGTGTTTGATGCCATTCCATTTACCCCTTTTCAGACATTATGGGGCGGCAGTGGTTAGAGCATTGGGCCAGTAGCCGACAGGTTGCTAGATCAAATCCCCGAGCTGACAAGGTAAAAATCTGTTCTGCCTCTTAACAAGGGCGTTAACCCACTGTTCCTATGCTGTCATTGTACATTTTTTCGTCACTGACTTGCCTAGTTAAATAAAGGTTAATATGAGGCAGCCTCCACTGCTGAAATAACTTGGTTCATTTGAAAGATAAGGCAGACCATGCCCATTTAAAGCTTAACTCAACCAAGAACACCTACATTTAGCTTTGTTTATGAACCAGAAAATCAATTTACTTCAGCCTGTTTTAACAAAGTTATCGGACTAACTCATTGAACCTACTTTGTAGAATACCCCTCTGGGCCAGTGAGACCAATGAGCAGCTCTAGCCTTTCCATTCATTGGCTAACATTTCCATATTATTTTGGAAGATAAAACATTGATCACTTTCAACATTTCCAGACTGTAGCTATTGAGTCACAATGTCAATTCCCTGAGCAGAAAGTTATTTTAAAAGGTTTTAATCGGTGTTAACATTTTCATTGTGATGCATTTCCAATAAGCAGTAATCTTCAACAATGCCACATTGTTATCCCTGCAGTGGTCAACAATCAGCCCCAAAACCATTTTAAGATCTAAAATGTGGTATCCTTTATTCTCAACATCAAACATACTCCAGTCCAAATTTCACTCCCTGTACTTGAAAGTTCATTCAACAGGCAAAGTACTTCAAGTACTCCGTGCAATATGGGAAGCGGGCTGTTTCTCTTCAGTCAGGTAACCACAGGAGGTTGGTGGCAACTTAATTAGGGAGGACAGGCTCGTGGTAATGGCATCAACTGTTTGATGCCATTCACTCCTTTCCAGACATTATGAGCCATCCTCCCTTCAGCAGCCTCCACTGGGTGCAACATGTGAAACATCATTTAATCAAGGATTATAACTACCAGCAGCACAGACACAGAGAAAGTTATTTCAAAAGGTTTGGTTTTATTTGATAATACTGTTGTATATTTTTGTCAATCAACTGAACGTCCACAAAGGATTAAACATGCATAGTCTGGATGTATCCAAACTCAACCCCTTTATCTCACTCAATCTCCCCCTCCATACCATGTGTACATCAGAAAGCATTGGATAAGGTAGAAGAAATATGGTATTACCAAGGCATTGCCTATGTTTATATCTAGCCAAGCTTATTTAGATCTATGCAAGTGCCTTCCTTGCAAGTAGGTGGCTAGGAGTAAGATTCTCACGTGCTCCCAGCGAAAGACATACACCACGTCATCATATATATTTTTTTAAGAGACTTGATAGGGAGAAACAATCTATATGTAAAATGTAATCAAAATGGAAAACAGCCCACTCTTAAATTAAGGCTTCTGATACTTTAAATCCAAATTAATATATAGCATTATTTTGAGATGTTAGGAGTATGTGCCTAAGACACTAGATCCTATTGACGTGGTTTCCTGAGAAGTTCACACTTCTCTGGGCATTGGGGATTTGATCTCGCAACCTTTCGGTTACTAATCCAACGCTCTAACCACTAGGCTACCTGCCGCAATGTAAGATCTGAACATTTGCACAGCGCAATGGACTGCAGTTAAGACTGCCTGGAACGCGGCTGTGTCCCGTAAGGCACCCTATTTCCTTTGTAGTGTGCTACTTTTGACCAAGGCCCATATAGTGCACTATATAATGGAGTAGGGAGCCATTTGGGATACACATCTTCCTGTCTGGGGTACTATATTAAGATCACTAGAGAATCACAGTTATACCTCTACTGGAATTCCTCTTCAAAAAGTATAAAATGTAGTTCTGACAGAAATAATTATAAAAATACAAAAGTATATGCGTAACTCCTCCCACCAGCCTCCAATGAGGCATAGGTACCATACAGCAGTGGAGGCTGGTGGGAGCAGCTATAGGAGAAAAGGCTCATTGTAATGACTGGAATGGAGTCAAACATATGGAAACCACATTTAACTCAGTTCCATTCATTCCAGTCCAGCCATTACAATGAGCCTATAGCGTCTACCACCAGCCTCCACTGCTGTATAGCTATCGAGAGAGAGAAGGGGTAGTGGGTGGAGACAGAGGGGGGTGTTGAGTCTAGAAGGACCGTCGAGGGGAGGGCGGCATAGGGGTGAAGGTTATGGAGTGTGGGGAAGGGGGAAGGGCAGGGGTAAAATGTGATACCATCAACTGGGCTGGTGAGACACGCATTCTAGAAGGTCGTTTTAAATGTTATTCACAGATCTGTCTGACTGGGATGCTTAGAGTTCAGACAAAACGAACGCAACCACTTATAAAAACTAAACTACTTTCTTTCCAAATGTCGATTAGAATAATCTGGGAAGTCCCGCCTCACCATCAATCTGATTGTGATAACATGGGCATGAGAAGCAACATCAAATAGCATTTAACTAAAGAAAAAACACAGAAAGGCAACTTGTATTAGGACTTGAATCAAACAGAATGTGGAAACATTGTCTAGCCATCATTGAATAGATATGGGGTTGTTCTACCCTGGGTAGTTTGAGAGAGGTAGGAGTTCAGGGGCAAAGAGTTGCACTTGATTTAGATCCCCCCCCCCCCGGCCCGACAGTTAAGCAGAGTTCTCCCTTTTGCAACCATTCCATACAGTAGGTCAAAAGGTGAGTTCTCTGCCCAGGAGGTGCACAAAAGGAGTTAAATCAAGTGCACCTTTCTCTTTAAGGGTTCTGTCCAAAATGGCATCCTATTCCCTATAAAGTGCACTACTTGGGCACTGGTAAAAAAAAAAAAAAAGAAGTTGTGCACTATAGGGAATAGGGTGCCATTTGAGACACCCATAGTTTAAAGAATCAGTCCTCCTGACGCCAGCCTCAGGGGGATGTGAAAATCACTCGACCAGTCTCATGACCCTAAATCGCTACAAACACCCTGAGCCAGTCTAGCTCCTTCCCCTAGCCTCTAACCCTTCTGTTTGTTGACCTGAAGGAACCAAGTATGTGTAAGCAATTTGACAAAATGAACATTCAGGGAGCTATGTGGATCGATTTCCCAGGAGGATGCAGAGGGGAGGACAGCTCATGTCTGGAAGGGAGTCAATGAAATGGTATCATTTATTCCGTTCCAGCCATTACAACGAGCCAGTCCTCCCCAATTATGGTGCCACCAACCTCCTGTGAATGCCATCACCATACTATGAATACATCAGGTCCCTTTAGATCTGCAGACAGAAGGGAGAAGTAGCAAGGTATTTTTGAACCAGTAAACAATTTCACCGATCTCACGCAAATCAATCAGCTTTGCCTCGTTATATTTTATTTGTATCATATTCATCTTGCCCTTTCACACAGAACTTATTTTCTCCTAATATTTCACTCAATTGTTTAGATTTATTTTTCTTAAAAATCAGGCTTTGCAGTGGGCAGCTGGAAGGGGGTGGTGGCAGGAAGTGACTAGGGGTCCTCGATGTCCATGAACTCTTTCTTGGGCGGAGCATTACCGCGGTACCAGGAACAGGAGCCGTCGGCCCTCTTAACGCAGGCATAGTGGTTGGCTTGGCGACCGTGCACCTGCTTCTCCATCATCAGGTCTGTCCACAGACACTCCTCTGGAGCAGAGATGGCACAGGGCAGGGAGGGGCAGCGCACAATCTACACAGAGACACACACCAGGTTAAGACAAGTCACAGGAGATGTTTCCCTACCAATCTACCTCCTCCAAATCCCCACCCTGCTCCCACCACCTCCCTACCTTGCAGTCACAGCCCATCTGATAGCGCTGAGTCAGACTCGTCTTCTGAGTGGGGCTCATGGACTCCCAGGGAGTGATGTAGTCACACAGGGTCACATGCATCTTCCCACCTGCCTCCACCTTGCCTGCAGAAGAAAAGATAAGGCAGGGAAGAGATCCTCTTTAAAAAAACAGCAACAGAAATGTGGTTCTGAAACACTAAATCAGACATGGTTTTCTTTCCTCCCCCTTCCTTAGATGGGGACAGACAGCGGTTAGGAAAGGGAGAGGGTGTGAGGAGTAGAATGAGGAGAGGGGTGAGTCATTGAAAGGCTAGTCTTACAGAAAATGGTTTTCACCATGCCGAGGTCCATTGGGAATCCTAAAGGAGGAAACACTAGCCTCAGCAGTCCCTGGCCTGGTGTTCCCTGTAATTAGGCTGTGAGAGAACGAGTAGGGAAACCAAAGCACGCATGATCTAATGCCCCTCTGTGTCTCGCTTTACGTCTAGCCCATGTCTGCTCTAGTTGTGCTCACTCGGCACCTTCTGGCACAGCCTGATCCCAGATCTGTTTGTGCCGTCTTGCCAACTCCTTATAACACTAATAACTGTAAGACTAGGCAAAGCAGCACAAACAGCTCTGGGATCAGGCTACTTTTAGCACATAGCGGAGGGAGATTAACTATGCCATCAGTGTGTGGTAAGGTCCAACAGACTATCCTCACCTGAGATCAGGTACTCCTTCTTGCCACTGGTATCGAAGGTAACGCCACACACAGCGGAGACTGGAGCAGTGAAGATCTCCTCAATGTCCTGGTCAGGACCCTTATACATCTACAACTCAACAGGTCAGGGTTAGATGAACACAGGTCTCATATCTTACACAACCACAGGTGACGTGTTAGAGGTCAGAGGGGGTTAGAGGTCGTGGATGTAGTCTCACCTTGAGCTGTTTGACGTCATACTGTATCCTGGTGATGGGGTTACCATAGATATCATTCCCAGCATCTACCTCCTTCTCCCCCACCACCTTTGCGCGGATCACTGCAGGGAAACAGGATCAGAGGACATAACACACACACGAGTCCCGAAAACAAAGCTTCTGTTTGAATTCCTTCTCCCACCACATCTAGTTAACCACCTGCAGATGGTGCCCAGGCAGCCTGAACAGCCTTGACTGCAGCCTGGCATTCCTACAGCACAGTAATAAACCAACAACCCACAATACAGGGAGTCAAAACAGCCTTTGTTGTTTTGACTGTTTCAGGATGTGAACAAGCTGCCAGTAACATTCCAGATGTTCATGCCCCAAATCACATCACCATTTGTTAGCACATATGGATAGGGAGAGATGTTTCAGGCAGTGAGAACACAAGGCTGTGATTTAGGCACATTATCGAGAGACAGACAAAATGTAGTGACACTGAAGGATAGAGGACAGACCTACTAGTATGATAAAGTATAAGCTGTAGTTCCTGTGTGTTAAAAGCCTCACAAACGACGTCATGCTTTAGCTATGGGAAGGGAATGGAAAATATGAGCAATAGGCAAGAACGTAAAAATCACAGGAGAAAAAATAATTTAAAAAAACACTCCACAGGGGTGACTGCCATTGCCCTGTCCCCTCAGGTTCCCTTTCTGGCGTGACACAGAAGCAAACATGGGAGGGGTTCACTGCAGAGTAAACGTCTGACTCCATCTCTCCCCTGGTCCAGGTCGCATGCTTATCTGCACATGTAACCACTTCCCAAGTTCATAGAGGGAGCTCACGGAGGGTGATGCAAACACACCGAGTGCCAGCAGTATACCTGGCTGGCTCAGTCTCCTGCATTCTGTGGAGTTTTTCCTCTTGTTTCCTGACCTCATTCAGACCCAGAAGCTAATGAGCACTAAGGACTCTGGGAATAGAACAGTGTAGACAGCACGCTCAGCTCAGGGAAACAGTGATTTGGGACTGCTGCCTGTTTAATGGCTTTTTCAGAATCATGTTTTCACTAGTCAGAATGACCAGGAAGCAGATGACTTCTGAGGAGTGAACACTGTTGACAAAGTCAGGGGATCCCACCCTGTAAGTCAACTCTGTGTGTGTGTCCCTATTCTCATGGATACCGTGTATATTTGAGAGAGGTCCTTAACTTTTATAGCTTTTTCCTTTTGAGTACCCAGAACTGACAGCCAGATGGCATACGCTGCCAGATGGACGCATTCGTATGTGACTGAGAGAAGGCTATACATCAGTGGTGTGTACTGTACGTCTGTGCAGTCTTGTGTGTTGCACCTGAGTCTTTGAAGTGGTGTGTGTGTTGCTATCCTGCTACATTAGGTCAGTGCAGAGCAGGAAAACACCAGAAACATTCCTGTCATTCCTCACAGCTACACCCCTCAGAGGAAGTAGAGGAGAGTGAAACTGGTATGACAGACTTGTTCAGAGGGATTCGAGCATAATTTATACAACCCTGCTTATTCCATCCTAGTTTCCCCTGCTCTCTCCCCCTCTTTATGTCTTCATTTTCTATTTGCTGTGCCACGTCCACAAGCCAGACCGCACTCCTAGCCCCACAGCAGATACCAAAACACTAAACTCATAGGGGACTGTGTGTGTCCTCTGTTTTACTGTACATGGCTGCAGCATAGTCAGGTGGAGACAAGCCTTCAGATCTCAGGCAAAGTTACTACTCATGCGAGCCAACCACCTCAGTTACACATTTCCTGTTGTATCATGCAACAGGAAACAGCCAGTGTAACTGAATAAGTAAAGAACACTGTTTGCGTCCCAAATAACACCATATCACCTACATGAACAAATTACAAACTACAATGTGAACGTACAAACTGACACGTCCATCATACGTATAGGCCTAAGCGACTGCATAAGTGACCAACTAACTTATCCCACCGCTGCCACCAGTGTAGCGACAGAGCTGGAAAGCACACTACTACCTGCCATGAAGGACCAGACCTCTTGACAGAGGCTGTAGCAGAGAAACAACAAGGTGCACGTGAGGGCGTAGCCGTTGCTCACCTACGTCCGCGTTGCAGAACGCCTGTTGTGGGTGCACGGGGGCACAGCTGCACCCTTCAACGAGCTCCTCCGCCTGCCACAGAAGTAGCACCGTCAGTGTGCAGAGTACGCCGTTAATTGATAACTGCATTTTCTCCAGAGGTGTCTCCGTTGTTTACCGTCCTTTGAAATGCGGGGGAAAAAATGCCCGTATAGAGAGTGAAATTCGCCGAGTGGGCTGTAGGTGTGTCTGTAGGCTATGTGTCAACAGCTACAAAGACCGTTAACCAAAACCAAATAACATAAGAAAACAGCAGGTCCTGAGCCCCTAGTAGTCCCTCGCAGGGAAAAAACAAATGTGTGACCTTCACTTTGAGTCGTTGCGCGTTTCTATCTTTTGGGTGTGTTTTAATTTCGCCGTGATTAGGCTGCTTTTAAGGCTGCTGCAGGATGGACTCCTCCCCTCTCGGTGACGATTCGTCCAGCGGTAAGCGCTCGAGCCCTGGGATGAACGTTTTCCTATTCTCTTTGCCTGCCTGCCTGCCTAAACTCCTTACTCCGGCCGAACGCCACGCCACGCCTACGGACGTAGTTTTTTTCTCCACATTGAGGGGGTTCGATTAATCTCGCCCGGGCGCCCGGTAGGCGTGTTTTGCACCGACAGAAAGTTGATTGCATTCGATAGATAGATAGATGTATTTGATAATTTAAAACACAATACAATCACACATGCTGATAATGCATTTCAAATCATCAAGGATGAAACAAAAATAATTGTAATTGTGGTCCTCTTAAATAAATGACGAAAATGTTTTACAAACATAACATAGTAGGCCTAGGCTAGACAGTAGACCTAACCTACTAGGCATAATTGGGTTACAGATACAGTATAATAATAAATAATACAAATTTACTAGAAAACTCAAACATTTAATTTGTGGAAAAGAGATGTATGTTTCTGGACAATGCAACATGCTGCCTTGTTGAGAAAATGACAGAATGGCGCAAATAACTGTTTGATTTGAGATCTGAGTTTCTTCTCAATCTGAGTACCTTCTCATGGATCTGAGTACCTTCTCAAGGAGTTCTAGAATGGAAATCCATTCTAGACTATCTGATTGGTCCCAGGAACCGATGGATTAGGCCAGAGGCAGAATACAGGTGGTAAAGCAGTGTTTGAAAATGCATCATTGGCTTTGATACTCTGATTGGTTAAAGATGATCCAATCACTGATGACTTTGTTTTGTACTGGAGGTGAAAGAAACGCACACCTGTTTAGGCGAGGTGCTGGCTAGCAGAGTAGAACACTTGAAAAATAAATGAGAGCCGCACACTCTAGGAGCTCAGATGCAATCATTTAATAACCTAATAACGAAGTGCTAATAGACAAGCTGTCTTCATCAGACTATAATGACAAACACTGCAGGTCACTATTTATATAGTGTCAAAGGACACACACAGGTGTCTGTAATTATGGCCGGGTGTGGCTTGATATCATTGGTTTATTTACAGATATAAATAGAACTTATAAAAAACATAAATAGATAGCATACGATCATAGGTACAATTTGGCTACATAGGCCTACAAACATTTACAATGAATAGCAAAATCACAATAATCACAAGAATGGCTTCAGATCAAAGTCTACGTTGAGACCGATGGGAGCAAGGGTCTTTAAATTAAAGATTCAGGCAGCCTCTGGTTTTAACAATAAATTGTCGAGGTCACCCCCTCTCCTAGGGAGGGTGACGTGTTCCATGCCGATATAACGTAGGGACGAAATCGAGTGGTTTGCTTCCAAAACTGGGTACGTTGAGTTTTTGCAGCTAATGGTGCAACGATGCTCAGAGATTTGTACTTTTAACGCTTTGTTTTGTACAACACACCTCATTTTGACTTCGACACAAACGCCTTCAATAATGGCAGTCTCAGACTGAAGTATGTAGCGAACAATAAAGCAGAGGAATAGTTCAGTTTGAGTCGTCAGGCAACTATTCTCTTCTCCTCTCCTCTGTTTTGAATCGCATTCTCTTCTCTGTCCAGTAGAGCTGCTGACCTTATTTGCATGTTGAGAAGGAGAACGAGAGAATGAGGACTTGATAGAGAGAGGAGGGAGAGACCTTGCCCTCTGAAAGGTCAGAATAGTAGGGGTTTTGTTTTGACCCCACTGTGCGAGGTCAAGAGGTCAGGATGATTTATATCAGGCTTATAATGCTGTGACTGCTGGTCACCAGAGTTGGGATTTTACGACTGACAGTTGACCTTTAAAAAATAATATGTTGAAGTACATCTATGACAACAGTTGCATGTATGGGGGCAACCTCTGAAAGTGACACACAAGATATAGACAGTATGACAGATAGTTCAGAAGTACAAACGTGTGTCACTGTCACCATGGAAACCCCAAAAGTGGTCAGTCAACCCAATCCGGACAAATAACCTTATAACCTTACAGAATTTGTCCATCCCTTTTGCAAACACTCACACAAACATTTCTGTGCTTGTGTTTATAAGTGTTCTATAACAATGCACTACCAACTGAATGTCTCTGTTGGTGCAGTTGAGGTTGTACATTTCAGGGGTAAATATGTATGACATTGGATTTGTGCATATAATACTGATATGGGATTTTCAATTGATTATGTATTTCTTTGTTTACTTTTGTTTCCATAAAAGCCCATTTGGACGGTTGTTGAAAATTAGCGCAAGCTAGAAACAATATAGTGCAATGCATCAGACGATTGTTTGTTCAATGTGTCAATGTGTTTGTACTTGTCCCTATCTGAAAATATGTGCAGGGTGTGTGTGTTTGTGAGAGAGAGAGACAGGGAGAGACAGGGAGAGACAGAGAGAGAGAGAGAGAGGGACGGACGGACAACTGTAGTTTAATGGATGTGGTGACCAACACAACTGGGAAACCATGTAGAGAATGTGCAGCGTGTGCCCAGATCTGGTGGTTTAGTCATCTCTATGCTCTCCTCTATCTCGCTTTGAAATGACCCCAGAACAAGACGGCTGCTCTGTAGTCAATCATCATAGTGCATCAGTAAAGATCAGCACTATCATCGTCAGCACAGGCAGTTAACCATCATGATGATAATGTAGATGTGTGTGATAAAGTATACCAACCGGTGTGGAGGCAAAAGCAGACATTCTAATGTATTGTGTCAGGCTAGGCTTATCATCGTATGAGGCTGTGACTTTGCACACTTCCTCTGTCACTTCTGCTTTCTGGCAGGTTGTTACGGGGTGAGGATGTTACACAGAAGTTGTTCCCAGAAGAACAACGTGTAGCAATGGCCAGGGCTGAGAATTGTGAAAGTGACAGCTAAGTTGGTACACACTCATACATGTATGCATTTGCTCACGTTCGTTGTAATGAGGAGACCAGGGTGCAGCGTGATATGCATACATTCTTCTTTTAATGAAGACAGAACCGTGACACTATATAAAGTGAGTGCTGACAGGCAACTACACATAGACAAGAACCCACCAAACCAAAAGGGAAAATGGCAACCTAAATAGGATCCCCAATCAGAGACAACGATAAACAGCTGCCTCTGATTGGGAACCAATTCAGGTCACCATAGACCTACAATTACCTAGACTTACACAAACCCTAGATCTACAAAAACCCTAGACAAGCCAAACAAGCATACCCACCCTCGTCACACCCTGACCTGACCAAAATAATACAGAAAACATAGATAACTAAGGTCAGGGTGTGACACACATACACAGCTTCTCACACACATACAGGTAATCACACACATACACAAACTGTATGATGGTCATTCCATGAAACCGGTACGATTTGAATCCCTCTGACCTATATTTTAAATATTGGGCCACCAAAATCGAATTTAAAAAATAAATGTCTCCTGTAATGAAGTTTAAGAAAATCTTTAATATCAGAAAATATCTTGTTTTCAACTGACACCAAGCGTGGCCTTCATTGAATTTGTACTTAGGATATAATAAAATGTGCAAATAATCCATACATTTTGCCTGTCACGCCCTGGCCTTAGTATTATTTGTTTTCTTTATTATTTTAGTTAGGTCAGGGTGTGACATGGGGTATGTGTGTGTTTTGGGTGATTATATGGTTGTAGTGTATGGGTTTGTACAGGAGACACCTGCGCCCACTTCCCAGGCTAACCGTGGAGAGCGGGAGTACGGGCGGACACCGTGTTACGCAGTAGAGCGCACGGTGTCTCCTGTACGTGTTCATAGCCCAGTGCGGGTTATTCCACCTCCCCGCACTGGTAGGGCTAGATTGGGCATTGAGCCAGGTGCCATGAAGCCGGCTCAACGCGTCTGGTCTCCAGTGCGTCTCCTCGGGCCGGCTTACATGGCACCAGCGTGTCTCCAGCCCGGTACCACCAGTTCCGGCACCACGCACCAGGCCTACAGTGCGCCTCATCCTGCCAGAGCCATCCGTCTCCCCAGCGCCGTCTGAGCCATCCGTCTCCCCAGCGCCGTCTGAGCCATCCGTCTCCCCAGCGCCGTCTGAGCCATCCGTCTCCCCAGCGCCGTCTGAGCCATCCGTCTCCCCAGCGCCGTCTGAGCCATCCGTCTCCCCAGCGCCGTCTGAGCCATCCGTCTCCCCAGCGCCGTCTGAGCCATCCGTCTCCCCAGCGCCGTCTGAGCCATCCGTCTCCCCAGCGCCGTCTGAGCCATCCGTCTCCCCAGCGCCGTCTGAGCCATCCGTCTCCCCAGCGCCGTCTGAGCCATCCGTCTCCCCAGCGCCGTCTGAGCCATCCGTCTGCCCAGCGCCGTCTGAGCCATCCGTCTGCCCAGCGCCGTCTGAGCCATCCGTCTGCCCAGCGCCGTCTGAGCCATCCGTCTGCCCAGCGCCGTCTGAGCCATCTGAGCCAACCAGACAGGATCTGCCAGAGCCGCCAACCAGACAGGATCTGCCAGAGCCGCCAACCAGACAGGATCTGCCAGAGCCGCCAACCAGACAGGATCTGCCAGAGCCGCCAGCCAGCCATGAGCGTCCAGAGCCGTCAGCCAGCCATGAGCGTCCAGAGCCGTCAGCCAGCCATGAGCGTCCAGAGCCGTCAGCCAGCCATGAGCGTCCAGAGCCGTCAGCCAGCCATGAGCGTCCAGAGCCGTCAGCCAGCCATGAGCGTCCAGAGCCGTCAGCCAGCCATGAGCGTCCAGAGCCGTCAGCCAGCCATGAGCGTCCAGAGCCGTCAGCCAGCCATGAGCGTCCAGAGCCGTCAGCCTGCCATGAGCGTCCAGAGCGGTCAGCCTGCCATGAGCGTCCAGAGCGGTCAGCCTGCCATGAGCGTCCAGAGCCGTCAGCCTGCCATGAGCGTCCAGAGCCGTCAGCCTGCCATGAGCGTCCAGAGCAGTCAGCCTGAAGAAGAAGAAACAGGGAGGTGGAGACCAGCTCCAGAACCAAGTGGAGAACATGTCTGTCAACGATTCTTAAGACACCATCATCATTCTTATCCTTAAGCGTCTGGCCAGCCATGGGCAGCCAGAGTCGCCCGCCAGCCATGGGCAGCCAGAGTCGCCCGCCAGCCATGGGCAGCCAGAGCCGTCAGCCAGCCATGAGCGTCCAGAGCCGTCAGCCAGCCATGAGCGTCCAGAGCCGTCAGCCAGCCATGAGCGTCCAGAGCCGTCAGCCAGCCATGAGCGTCCAGAGCCGTCAGCCAGCCATGAGCGTCCAGAGCCGTCAGCCAGCCATGAGCGTCCAGAGCCGTCAGCCAGCCATGAGCGTCCAGAGCCGTCAGCCAGCCATGAGCGTCCAGAGCCGTCAGCCGGCCATGAGCGTCCAGAGCGGTCAGCCTGCCATGAGCGTCCAGAGCCGTCAGCCTGCCATGAGCGTCCAGAGCCGTCAGCCAGCCATGAGCGTCCAGAGCCGTCAGCCTGCCATGAGCGTCCAGAGCGGTCAGCCTGCCATGAGCGTCCAGAGCCGTCAGCCTGCCATGAGCGTCCAGAGCCGTCAGCCTGCCATGAGCGTCCAGAGCAGTCAGCCTGAAGAAGAAGAAACAGGGAGGTGGAGACCAGCTCCAGAACCAAGTGGAGAACATGTCTGTCAACGATTCTTAAGACACCATCATCATTCTTATCCTTAAGCGTCTGGCCAGCCATGGGCAGCCAGAGTCGCCCGCCAGCCATGGGCAGCCAGAGTCGCCCGCCAGCCATGGGCAGCCAGAGTCGCCCGCCAGCCATGGGCAGCCAGAGTCGCCCGCCAGCCATGGGCAGCCAGAGTCGCCCGCCAGCCATGGGCAGCCAGAGTCGCCCGCCAGCCATGGGCAGCCAGAGTCGCCCGCCAGCCATGGGCAGCCAGAGTCGCCAGTCAGCCGGGATCGGCTGAATCCGCCAGTCAGCCAGGATCTACCAGAGACACCGAAGCGGATATTGACAATGCTGGAGTGGGGGCCACGTCCCGCACCCGAGCCGCCGCCATATTAGGGCCCACCCCGGACCCTCCCTTTATATGTCAGGTTTTGCGGCCGGAGTCCGCACCTTTTGGGGGGGGTACTGTCACGCCCTGGCCTTAGTATTATTTGTTTTCTTTATTATTTTAGTTAGGTCAGGGTGTGACATGGGGTATGTGTGTGTTTTGGGTGATTATATGGTATAGGGGGTGTTGGTTGTAGTGTATGGGTTTGTGTTGAGTGTATGTGTCTAGGTATGTCTATGGTTGAGTGTAGGTGTTTAGGAAAGTCTATGGTTGCCTGATTTGGTTCTCAATCAGAGACAGCTGGTTATTGTTGTCTCTGATTGGGAGCCATAGGCTTTAGGTGTTTGTGGGTAATTGTCTATGTTGGACGTTTGTTGCTTTTTGTGTGCACTAACGTTTATAGCTTCACGGTCGTTTGTTGTTTTGTTTTGTGTAGTTTGTGTTTTTCCTCTTCTAATAAAATATGTTCTTTTCACGTGCTGCGCCTTGGTCCGTCTCTCCTCCACACGATCGTGACATTGCCATTGATGTAAACATCTATTTGTGCTCTTTTGCTGAGAATGTATTTTTCCAAATAAATCCATGATTATTGATTAAAATCACAATATTTAGTTGCATATCCTCAACCCTGCTACGCCAACCAATCTCCCCCCATAAAAGTACTGAACTTATCCTTATGTGCAATCATCAACTGGAAGTGACATCATACAAGCCTTCTGATCTGTCACACCCTGACCTGTTTCACCTGTCTTGTGCTTGTCTCCACCCCCCTCCAGATGTTGCGCATTTTCCCTATTATCCCCTGTGCGTTTATACCTGTGTTTTATGTTTGTCTGTTGCCAGTGTAACCAATGTGAAATGGCTAGCTAGTTAGCGGTGGTGCGCGCTAATAGCGTTTCAATCGGCGACGTCACTCGCTCTGAGACCTTGAAGTAGTTGTTCCCCTTGCTCTGCAAGGGCCGCGGCTTTTGTGGAGCGATGGGTAACCATGCTTCGAGGGTGACTGTTGTCTGTGTGCAGAGGGTTCCTGGGTTCAAGCCCAGGTAGGGGCGAGGAGAGGGACGGAAGCGATACTGTTACACCAGTTCGTCTTGTCTCGTCAAGCCTATAGCATGGTTTTTCCTGTACTCCTATTCGCTCTAGTTCTTCGGGTTTTGACCATTCTGCCTGCCCTGGCGTTCTGTACCTTTCTGACTCTGCCCTGGATTACTGACCTCTGCCTGCCTTGACCTGCCGTTTGCCGGCCCCCTTGTTTTGTCAATAAACATCTGTGATTCGAACTGTCAGCATCTGGGTTTTAGCCTGAGTCCTGATATGAATAACATGGTGCAAAGACAGGAAAGTTATCACATTCTTTTACATCTATATTTAGTTGATTTTTATTGTTAGATTGGGGCCGTCGAGCTCTGTTACATGAAATAAAAATATTATTTATAGAATAAATATATGCAGTTTATGAATTCAATACCTGACATGTGGTCTCCTGTTCTTCAACATATGAGGAGCAATGGTCATTTTGACCCAAAAAACTCAACCCTGTCATACTCTAAAAGCCATCAAACAGGCAAAGTGTCAGTACAGGATTAAGATTGAATCCGACTACACCGGCTCTGACGTTCGTTGGATGTGTGTCACGATCGTGTGGAGGAGAGACGGACCAAAACGCAGCATGAGGAAAATAAGCCATCTTCTTTTAATTAAACGAACGAAGATGAACATGAAACGAAAACACTATACAAACAAACAAAAAACAACAAATGATCGTGAAGCTAAATAACGCAAGTGCACAGACAAGCAACAAACGTTAAACAAGACAACTACCCACAAAAGCCTACTGCCTATGGCTACCTTAAATATGGCTCCCAATCAGAGACAAATGAATGACAGCTGTCTCTGATTGAGACCCAATCTAGGCAGCCATAGACATAACTAGACAACCTAACAAACTCTATCCCATACACATACAACACCCATAGACTAACCAAAACACACACAACATACAATGCCCACCCCAACTCACGCCCTGACCAACTAAACAATAATCAAAATAACATAAAAATAGGTCAGGAACGTGACAATGTGGCAGGGCTTGCAAACTATCACTCATTACAAAGGGAAACCCAGCCGCGAGCTGTCCAGTGAAGCGAGCATACCAGACGAGTTCAATGCGTTCTATGCACACTTCTAGGCAAGCAACACTGAACCATGCATGAGAGCGCCATCTGTTCCGGATGACACGCTCTCCATAGCCGATGTGGATAAGACCTTTAAACAGGTGTCGTGGAAATTCTTACACAGGGACACTCAAAGTCAATCTTAAATGAATCATCCTTTATTTGTCAGCGCGGGGTTTCAACCAACTCAATGCACCATAGTACACATGTCAATCAGGAGCTCTGCCTGGGTAGTCCCAGCAGTTGTCTTATATACGGCTATACACAGACAAGTTATATTTGCATGATTTAGCATAATGAATTAATCATTACCATTTTGTTTCATTCATGTGACTGACCAATACTGGTTCATAAGATGTGACAGACCAATACCTCACGAGTCTTCTTCTCTCTAAGCTGAGACCTTGAAACTGAGTTATCTTTCATTCGTTCTCAAAACAAGGTCTGGGAGAACTGCCAAATTTCAGCTACTGATAGTGAGGATTTGTTCAGTTAGCCCCTTGCATGAACACAGACATTTGTTTATAGAACAGCACATAAATAGAACACAGAAATAAGTTATAAAAGCACAAACATTAAAATTCCATTACACAGGTTAACATTCACAGGGCCAGACAGATTACCAGGACGTGTAGCTGGCAAGTGTCTTCAATTACATTTTTAACCTCTCCCTGACCCGGTCTGTAATACCTACATGTTTCAAGCAGATCACCGTATCGCCCCGTAGCACTCACATCTGTAGCCCTGGCTCACATCAACACCATGCTCCCAGACAGTGGTGGAAAAAGTACCCAATTGTCATACTTGAGTAAAAGTAAAGATACCTTAATAGAAAATGACTCAAGTAAAAGTGAAAGTCACCCAGTAAAATATTACTTGAGTAAAAGTCTAAAAGTATTTGGTTTTAAATATACTTAAGTATCAAAAGTAAATGTAATTGCTAAAATATACTTAATTAAGTATCAAAAGTAATAGTATACATCTTTTCAAATTCCTTATATAAAGCAAACCAGACTGTACCATTTTCTTGTTTTTGACATTTACAGATAGCCAGGGGCATGATCAGACATCATTTACAAACAAAGCATGTGTTTCGTGAGTCCGCCAGATCAGAGCCAGTAGGGTTGTTCTCTTGATATGTGTGTGAATTGGACCATATTCCTGTCTTGCTAAGCATTCAAAATGACTACTTTTGGGTGTCAGGGAAAAAGTATGGAGTAAAAAGTACAATATTTTCATTAGGAATGTAGTGAAGTAAAAGTAGTCAAAAATATAAATAGTAAAGTACAGATACTCAAAAAAAACACTTAAGTAGTACTTTCAAGTATTTTTACTTAAGTCCTTTACACAACTGATCCCAGACACCCTGGACCCACTCCAATTCGGATACCGCCCCAACAGATCCACAGATGATGCAATCTCTATTGCTCTCCACACTGCCCTTTCCAATTTGTACAAAAGGAACACCTACGTGAGAATGCTGTTCATTGACTACAGCTCAGCGTTCAACACCAGAGTGCTCTCAAAGCTCATCACTAAGCTAAGGTCCCTGAGACTGAACACCTCCCTCTGCAACTGGATCACCCCCAGGTGATGAGGGTAGGCAACAAGACATCGGCACACTGACCCTCAACACGGGGTCGTGCATAGTCTCCTCCTGTTTTTTTGTTTATTTAACCTTTATTTAACTAGGCAAGTCAGTTAAGAACCAATTCTTATTTACAATGACGGCCTACCAAAAGGCAAAAGGCCTCCTGCGCTGGTAAGCCTGATCACCGACGACAATGAGGCAGCCTATAGGGAGGAGGTCAGAGACCTGGCAGTGTGGTGCCAGGACAACAACCTCTCCCGCAACGTTAGTCAGACAAAGGAACTGATGGTGGACTACAGGAAATGGAGGGCCGAGCGCGCCCCTACTAATATCAACAGGGCTGTAGTGGAGCGGGTCGAGAGCTTCGAGTTCCTCGGTGTCCACATCACTAAGGATCTATCATCCAAACACACCAACACAGTCGTGAAGATGGCACGACAACACCTCATCCCCCTCAGGACGCTGAAAAGATTAGGCATGGGCCCTCAGATCCTCAAAAAGTTCTACAGCTGCACCATTGAGAGCATCTTGACTGGCTGCATCCCCGCTTGGTATGGCAATTGCTTGGCATCTGACGGCCCGGTACAACACTGGGGCCGAGCTCCCTGCCATCCAGGACCTCAATACCAGGCGGTGTCAGAGGAAGGTCCCAAAAATGGTCAAAGACTCTCTGCTACTGCACGGCAAGCCGTACCGATGCACCAAGTCTGGAACCAACAGGACACTGAACCGCTTCAACCCCTAAGCCATAAGACTTCTAAACAAGACGGCTAAATAAACTCAGAAAAAAAAATGTCCTGTGTAAATATTTGTATGAAGAGAAGTAGAGGAGTAAATCAAGGTTGTCCACTATCGGCATATCTATTTATTATTGCCATCGAAATGTTAGCTGTTAAAATTAGATCCAACAATAATATTAAGGGATTATAAATCCGTGGCTTAAAAACGAAGGCGTCATTGTACGCTGATGATTAATGTTTTCTTTTAAAACCACAATTAGAGTCTCTCCACGGCCTCATAGAGGATCTAGATACTTTTGCTATCCTCTCTGGATTAAAACCAAATTATGATATTACGTATTGGATCACTAAAAAATGCTAATTTTACATTACCGTGTAGTTTACCAATGAAATGGTCTGACGGAGATGTGGACATATTCGGTATACAAATCCCAAAAGAAAGAATTGATCTCACTCCAATACATTTTTATAGAAAGTTAGCAAAAATAGATAAGATCTTGCTACCATGGAAAGGAAAATACCTGTCTATTTATGGAAAAATCACCCTGATTAATTCTTTAGTCATATCACAGTTTACCTATTTGCTTATGGTTTTGCCTACACCTAGTGACCTGCTTTATAAATTATATGAACAAAAAATATAACATTTTATTTGTAAGGGCAAGCCAGACAAAATTAAAAGGGCCTATTTATATAACGAATATGAATTCGAAGGGCAGAAATGATTAAATATTAAATCATTAGACCTCTCACTAAAGGCATCAGTCATACAAAAGTTATACTTAAATCCAAACTGGTTCTCTAGTAAATTGGTAGGAATGTCTCATCCTATGTTCAAGAATGGCCTTTTTCCCTTTATTCAGATCACACCTGCTCACTTTCAGTTGTTTGAAAAGGAAATAATCTCCAAAATATCGTTATTTTTTAAACAAGCCTTAGAAAGTTGGTTGCAATTTCAGTCTAATCCACCTGAAAAGACAGAACAAATAATACAACAAATATTGTGATTAAACTCGAATATACTAATTGATTTAAAAAAAACGTATTTTTCGAATAAATGTTTAAAAAAGGTATAATTTTAGTGTATGATATCATAAATAGGACTGGTAGAGTTATGTCACACATGCAGCTAACACAGACATCTGGAAATGTCTGCTCTACCCAAAATTACAACCAATTAATTGCAGCATTACCACAAAAATGGAAGCGGCAAGTAGAAGGGGGAAAAGGTAAGGAACTTGTATGTCGACCCTGTATTAAAGAACATACATTTTTAAAGAAAAGTGTGATAAATAAAAACATATACCAATTTCATTTATGGACCAAATAACTGACAGCTGTGCCATATAAATTGCAAAATAGTTAGCCATTCCATGGCACATGGTTTATGAATTGATACGCAAAATAACGCCGGATTCAAAACTTCACATTTTTCGATTTAAATTACGATACAAAATTCTTGCAACCAATAGAATGTTATATATATGGGGGATACAATCTTCCCAGCTCTGCAGATTTTGCTCTGTGGAGGCAGAGTCATTTGATCATTTATTTTGGTATTGTCCATATGTAGCTAGTTTTTGGTCACAGGTCCAGGAATGGCTGAAGAATTGCAACATTTGCCTAGAACTAACGCTGCAGATAGCAATACTGGGTGATTTGAAAAGCCATAGTCAATCAATCAATAATATAATAATTGTTTTAGCAAACATTTAAATTTTTTATTTACAATCTGTAGAAGCTATGAGAATAGAAAGGTTCAGTACTTTTGTGAAGCGTCACATCACAGTTGAAAAATATATGGCAAATAGAAATCCAAAATGGATTATGTTGAGAGATAGATGGGAGGGGTTGAATGGAGCTGAAGGGCAGGACTAATAACAAGATAACCAATGTAAAGCATACGGAGTCTGTAAAATGTATATAGGTTCAGAAAAGTTGTGAAATAGCACAGTTACAAATATAAATCAAACTGGATGGACATCAGAAATTGAGGAAGGACTAAAAACAAACAAAATATAACTATTGTAAAATAGATTGTGTCTGTAAAATGTGTATAAGATGTATAAACTGAAGATAGAAGCCTAAGTGTTTATTAGTTTACTCCAATTTGGGGAGGGGGTGGTAGGGTTTGCGGGGAATAATAAAGGTATATTCTTAAAAAAGTATGTTTATCTATATACAGTGGGAAGACACCCTATTTATATATGTCATGCAATAAAATGCAAATTAATTACTTAAAAATCATACAATGTGATTTTCTGGATTTTTGTTTGAGATTCCTTCTCTCACAGTTGAAGTGTACCTATGATAAAAATTACAGACCTCTACATGCTTTGTAAGTAGGAAAACCTGCAAAATCGGCAGTGTATCAAATACTTGTTCTCCCCACTGTAGGTATGTGCATGTATATGGATATATATATATTTACCCCAAAAATATATGGAGGATTGGAAATGATGCAGACAATTACATTGATGGAAGAAACAATCTATCAGCAATATTAAGCTGATCCACCCCTTTAAAAATATATATATATATATTTGTATGACCATAACAAGATTCAACAACTGAGACATAAACTGAACAAGTTCCACAGACGTAACTAACAGAAATTTAATATTCAAAAGTAACAGTCAGTATTTGGTGTGGCCACCAGCTAAATTGAGTACTGCAGTGCGTCTCCTCCTCATGGACTGCACCAACAAGGCACATGTATGTTCCCGGACATTTCTGGGGGGAATGGCCCTAGCCCTCACCCTCCGATCCAACAGGTCCCAGACGTGCTCAAAGGGAGTGAGATCCGGACTCTTTGCTGGCCATGGCAGAACACTGACATTCCTGTCTTGCAGGAAATCACGTACAGAACGAGCAGTATGGCTGGTGGCATTGTCATGCTGGAGGGTCATGTAAGGATGAGCCTGCAGGAATGATACCACATGAGGGAGGAGGATGTCTTCCCTGTAACGTAAAGCATTGAGATTGCCTGCAATGACAACAAGGTCAGTCCGATGATGCTGTGACACACCGCCCCAGACCATGACGGACCCTTCACCTCCAAATCGATCCCGCTCCAGAGTACAGGCCTCGGTGTAACGCTCATTCCTTCGATGATAAACGCGAATCCGACCATCACCCCTGATGAGATAAAACCACGACTCGTCAGAGAAGAGCACTTGTTGCCAGTCCTGTCTGGTCCAGCGTAGGTGGGTTTGTGCTCATAGGCAATGTTGTTTCCGGTGATGTCTGGTGAGGACCTGCCTTACAACAGGCCTACAAGCCCTCAGTCCAGCCTCTCTCAGCCTATTGTGGACAGTCTGAGCACTGATAGAGGGATTGTGCGTTCCTGGTGTAACTCGGGCAGTTGTTGTTGCCATCCTGTACCTGTCCCGCAGGTGTGATGTTCGGATGTACCGATCCTGTGCAGGTGTTGTTACACGTGGTCTGCCACTGCAAGGACGATCAGCTGTCCGTCCTGTCTCCTTGTAGCGCTGTCTTAGGCGTCTCACAGTACGGACATTGCAATTTATTGCCCTGGCCACATCTGCAGTCCTCATGCCTCCTTCCAGCATGCCTAAGACACGTTCACGCAGATGAGCAGGGACCCTGGGCATCTTTCTTTTGGTGTTTTTCAGAGTCAGTAGAAAGGCCTCTTTAGTGTCCTAAGTTTTCATAACTGTGACCTTAATTGCCTATCGTCTGTAAGCTGTTAGTGTCTCAACGACCGTTCCACAGGTGCTTGTTCATTAATTGGTTATGGTTCATTGAACAAGCATGGGAAACAGTGTTTAAACCCTTGTTACGTTCCCCAGTTTCTGTGTTGTGGGTTTGTTTGTGTGTATTTCAGGAAATGGCTTCCTGAAGTCCAAAGCAGCTGATTGGTCAACCCCAGTGCAGATTGGAGCTCTGACCCCACCCTCTCGTCAGGAGAACAGCTGTTTTCAATTACCGACTCCTTCTGCAGGTTTTAAAGCCAGAGTTCCTTTGTTAGTAGAGAGTTTCTTGGTATGTCCTGTGTTGGTTGTTGCTCAGAGAGAGCGTCTTGGTATGTCCTGTGTTGGTTGTTGCTCAGAGAGAGCGTCTTGGTATGTCCTGTGTTGCTCAGAAAGAGCGTCTTGGTATGTCCTGTGTTGCTCAGAAAGAGCGTCTTGGTATGTCCTGTGTTGGTTGTTGGTCAGAGAGAGCGTCTTGGTATGTCCTGTGTTGGTTGTTGGTCAGAGAGAGCGTCTTGGTATGTCCTGTGTTGGTTGTTGCTCAGAAAGAGCGTCTTGGTATGTCCTGTGTTTTGTTGCTCAGAGAGAGCGTCTTGGTATGTCCTGTGTTTTGTTGTTGCTCAGAGAGAGCGTCTTGGTATGTCCTGTGTTGGTTGTTGCTCAGAGAGAGCGTCTTGGTATGTCCTGTGTTTTGTTGTTGGTCAAAGAGAGCGTCTTGGTATGTCCTGTGTTTTGTTGTTGGTCAAAGAGAGCGTCTTGGTATGTCCTGTGTTTTGTTGTTGGTCAAAGAGAGCGTCTTGGTATGTCCTGTGTTTTGTTGTTGGTCAAAGAGAGCGTCTTGGTATGTCCGTTGTTGGTCAAAGAGAGCGTCTTGGTATGTCCTGTTTTGTTGTTGGTCTGTATGGATTTTTGTGAAGTATTTTGTAGTTGGTCCCGCTGATGTTTGTGTGCCGTCGGACTGTGCTTTTGACTAGTGAAATTGTTCACTCTAAGTTTATTCTGTTTCATTTGTTCCCAGGGGGGGAAGGGGAAGGCACTTTGGGAGTGCTTAGGCAAGAGGCCTGCGGGCATACATATACCCGTAGTATGTCCTGTCTATGCACACTAGGTAAGACCTGGGCAGACCATCCCCTGTATTTTGGTTAGTGTGCCAGGTGGTGCTAGTTGGGTAAGTTGTGGGTAGTTAAGGTAGGAGAGGGGGCTCTTTAACTTTAACTTTCTTTGCTTTGTTTCCAAATTCCCTGTAAACGGTAATATTCTGCCTCTGTCATCCTTACCCGCACCTGCAGTCACATACCTCTTTCACTCCACGGGGAGTTGAGTGTAGCAGGGTGTTGCGTTCCCTCCAAGAGGCATACGTAACAACCCTTTACGATGAACATCTGAAGTTATTTGGCTTTTACAAATTATCTTTGAAAGACAGGGTCCTGAAAAAGGGAAGTTTCTTATTTTGCTGAGTTTAGCTAATCAAATGGCTACTCGGACTACCTGCATTGACCCTTTTTACCACTATCTCTTGCACTAATTCTGGACTACACTCACACATACTTTCATTGACAACCCAACACACACTACATACACCCATGCACACACATGCATATTGATGCCACACACACTTTCACACTCAACACACATGCTGCTGCAACGGTCTTATCTATTCTGTTGCCTAGTTACTTTACTGCTACCTACTGTATGTGTACAGTACATAGCTACCTCAATGTGCAGGGGTATGAGGTCATTGACTCGGTACTGGTACTCTCTGTACTGTATATAGCTATGTTATTTTCTTCTTACTATATAAAGCCAATGTGCAGCCTGGAGGGGGGTGCAGACAATATCAAGGACAGGTGAAACAGATCAGGGTGTGACACACCCCCCTTTCACCCCAAATGCTCTTCCACATACTTCCAGGTGGATTTTTCCATCTGCACACAGCGTTAACAGCCTGTGGGTCTGGCATCAGACAAATGATCTGTCCATCAGAGTACCAACAAATATCTTCCTTTAGACTTGGCCAGAAGAATTTGATGATGCCATTCCGGTGCATGCACTTAACCTTAATGTGATGTTCCTCTACATCCATGATGATGCCAGGGTATCCTTCATGGTCATAATGGACACACCACTCCCCTACGTGATTAAGTTCAATGGTGCCAGGTCGGCATGTGGTGTCAGCCTTGTCATGAGATGCATGGAGCTGGTTAGATGCTGCAGGGTCACACAGAGTTGCCTCTTTGAGCTGTTAACAAGGACAGTCCAACATGCCACTATCCTTCTTGCACGTACAGGTAATGTCCCTGTATTTTATCTGGCCTGGTGAGAACCTGATGGCTCTTCATCTTTCCTTTAATGGCATCTGAGGTGAGAAAAGCTAGCGTATGATAAGATATAAAGAGTAACAAACACCTTATACATTTCTATACTCAACCAGCTACTGTACAAGAAACATGTATGTGTGTATGGGGAGGAAGGAGGGTTACCTCTGGCCCAGGCTGATTTTCAGGAGTTGAGAGGGGTGTTTGGGACTGTAGCAACGTCCTGGCTCTGAGTATCCGTTTAACATCTCTCCAATTCTTCCTTTCTGCAAGCTGTATTCTGTCACTGAGTTCAGCTATTACCTTCTTCTTCCCTGTCTCTTTATCTTTCCTCCATTCCTCCCTCTCTTTCTCTAGATACTTTCTCCTTTCTGGGTCAGCATTACATTGTTCTCTGTATTGCCGCTGTCTTTCAGCTGCACTAAGAGGTGTCATTCCTTCAGAAAGACCTGATTCAACTGATATTTATTTATTCTTAAAATACTGTACATGCTATATATACTGTAATTATGTTATACAATTTATGAACAAAAACATATTTTGAAACACATATACTGCAAGATATCCATTTGTCCACCCTGTTGAGTGCATGTCCACCCTGTTACGTGTACATGGATAACAGGGTGGACATTTTGATCTAAAATTAGAAACTATGCTCCAAGTGATTGTGATGAAGCTAGGATAATGGCTACCACTTGAAAAGGAATTTACATTGTTTGACAAATATATTTTGAAACTATTAAATTCGATTAACGTCTTTTGTATTTTTGCTTAACAGGGTGGACATGTTATGCTTTCCCACATCACATCACCAACATATGATGATGATGATGAAAATGTAATAGTATGAAATCTTGATACTCACCAGGTCCACCACAGTTGCTTTTTTTTTGCCAAGGTAGTGGCATAATTTCCTGTTTGTAATGACATTGTAGAAAATATATATTTTCCTAAAGTGCCAGTAACCACAATGTAACAGGGTGGACAACGACTTTGAGGACGTACAGAAAAGAGTCAATATTCTTATAAAAAGTGCAGCGTTTAACATAAAAAGACTATACATAAGATAACATTTAATGAAGAAAATAAAGGAAATATTTTTTTAAATGTTTAATTTTATTCCTAATTATTCTCATTGAAGTTGATTGAGCAGCACTTGAGACATTGAAAAATTGCCTCCTTCCACTGAAATAAAATAGTGTAAAATGTACATTGAAGTCTGTCAATATGCTTCTGTTACCATGAAGGCGTATACACATAAGGATCCTTCTGAAATTTGATCCAGTGGATATTTTTAATATACAATTTTGAATGATTTATCTTGAGGACAAAAAAAAACACTTTAGTGATATTGACCCACCCCTGAAAAAGGTTAGAAATGTTCACACAATTTTTGTATGATTCTGATGACCTGTTGACCTGTTCAGTGTGACCTGTTCTGACCTGTTGACCTGTTCAGTGTGACCTGTTCTGACCTGTTGACCTGTTCTGATTACCTCTTCTGACCTGTTCAGTGTGACCTGTTGACCTGTTCTGACCTGATGACCTGTTCAGTGTGAGCTGTTCTGATGACCTGTTGACCTGTTCAGTGTGACCTGTTCTGACCTGTTTTGATGACCTGTTCAGTGTGACCTGTTCTGACCTGTTGACCTGTTCAGTGTGACTTGTTCTGTTGACCTGTTCAGTGTGACCTGTTCTGACCTGATGACCTTTTCAGTGTGAACTGATGACCTGTTCAGTGTGACCTGTTCTGACCTGTTGACCTGTTCTGATGACATGTTCTGACCTGTTCAGTGTGACCTGTTGACCTGTTCTGACCTGATGGCCTGTTCAGTGTGAGCTGTTCTGATGACATGTTCAGTTTGACCTGTTCTGACCTGATGACCTGTTCAGTGTGACCTGTTGACCTGTTCTGATGACATGCTCTGACCTGTTGACCTGTTCAGTGTGATTTGTTCTGACCTGTTGACCTGTTCTGATGACCTGTTCAGTGTGATTTGTTCTGACCTTTTGACCTGTTCAGTGTGACCTGTTCTGACCTGTTGATCTGTTCTGATGACCTGTTCAGTGTGACCTGTTCTGACCTGTTGACCTGTTCTGATGACCTGTTCGGTGTGACCTGTTCAGTGTGACCTGTTCTGATGACATGTTCTGACCTGTTGATCTGTTCAGTGTGATTTGTTCTGACCTGTTGACCTGTTCTGACCTGTTGACCAAGTTCAGTGGGACCTGTTCTGACCTTTTGACCTGTTCAGTGTGACCTGTTCAGTGTGACCTGTTGACCAAGTTCAGTGGGACCTGTTCTGACCTGTTGACCAAGTTCAGTGGGACCTGTTCTGACCTGTTGACCAAGTTCAGTGGGACCTGTTCTGACCTGTTGACCAAGTTCAGTGGGACCTGTTCTGACCTGTTGACCAAGTTCAGTGGGACCTGTTCTGACCTGTTCAGTGGGACCTGTTCTGACCTTTTGACCTGTTCAGTGTGATTTGTTCTGACCTGTTGACCTGTTCTGACCTGATGACCTGTTCAGTGTGACCTGTTCTGACCTGTTCTGACCTGTTCAGTGTGACCTGTTCTGACCTGTTTTCATGATCTGTTCAGACCTGTTGACCTGTTCTGATGACCTGTTCTGACCTGTTCTGATGACCTGTTCTGACCTGATGACCTGTTCAGTGTGACCTGTTCTGACCTGTTGACCTGTTCTGATAACCTGTTCAGTGTTCTTTCCTGCTATGTTTTTGTTTAGTATTTTACTGCAGTTGGATTAATGAAACTCAGTTGAATTAAAATGTATATTTATTGATATCATTACATGGTTATATCTATGAAATACAATGTTTATATGTGGGAGTGAATTTTAGAGAAAACAAAACCAATCTATATGGAAGCCATATTTGTCTCTTCAACCCTGTTACCCTAGTCTCAACCCTGTTACATGACCATTTTGTGACACCATTTTGGAAAGGTTATGAAATATGGAGTTAATGTTTGTTGAGCTCAGTCTGAAATGTTTAGAGCAATCATGAGAATATAGATTTTAGTTCAAATTCTGAAGGGAAACTGTTAAGGCTGTGTAAGGGAGGCGAAGTCAGGTGCAGGAGAGCAGAGTAGAGTAAACAGGCACACTTTTATTCCGTTCAACAATAGGGACAAAAAAATGACATAAGTGCCCAAAAACACGGAACAAACTATAAAAGTATCGTTAACAATTACACACAAAGACATGATGAGGACTAAATACATGTTGATTGATTGGGGAATGAAAACCAGGTGTGTACGGAACAAGACAAAACAAATGGATATATGAAAAATGGAGCGGCGATGGCTAGAAAGCTGGTGACGTCGATCGCCGAACGCCGCCCGAACAAGGAGAGGAGCCGACAGAAACCATACTTTTGATAAAACAATTGAGGTTGCTTCACACAGTGTCCATTCCAGGCTTGAGTGTAGCAAAAGTATGAGATATTAGGGCCTCCCGGGTGGCGCAGTGGTCTAGGGCACTGCATCGCAGTGCTAGCTGCGCCACCAGAGTCTCTGGGTTCGCGCTCTGTCGCAGCCGGCCGCGACCGGGAGGTCCGTGGGGCGACGCACAATTGGCATAGCGTCGTCCGGGTTAGGGAGGGTTTGGCCGGTAGGGATATCCTTGTCTCATCGCGCTCCAGCGACTCCTGTGGCGGGCCAGGCGCAGTGCGCGCTAACCAAGGGGGCCAGGTACACGGTGTTTCCTCCAACACATTGGTGCGGCTGGCTTCCGGGTTGGAGGCACGCTGTGTTAAAGAAGCAGTGCGGCTTGGTTGGGTTGTGCTTCGGAGGACGCATAGCTTTCGACCTTCGTCTCTCCCGAGCCCGTACGGGAGTTGTAGCAATGAGACAAGATAGTAATTACTAGCGATTGGATACCACGAAAATTGGGGAGAAAATGGGATAAAAAAAAAAAAGTATGAGATATTATGTACATTTTTTTATTTGCAATTATTGAATTAGTTTGAGGGACATATGATTACAAGGGAAATGTAGATTTTATCACAAGTATCTTTTATAATCATATTCAGACAACTTACATAGCGTCCATAACGAGGTTGAAGACAAATGGTGTCCTTATCGGGGGAAAAAATGTCCAATAACAATAGGGTTTGGATGCCTGAGATGGGAAAAAAATGTCCTTTATGTCGTGGGGTGTTCAGAAAAATTATTTATTTTTGTAAAAAATGTCAAAGCCCAAATATGACCCATGAAACATCTATGAAAATGGGTATGTTTTAAAATGAATATATTGTTGAGGGGAAAAGCTTGTCACTTGGAGCAATAGCAGCACCGTGTGGCATACAGGACAGAGTGCTGATAATTTTTTTCACTAGTCTGGTTGCAAGAGAGTTGGCTAAAACAGAAATGGCAACCAGGCCAGTGTATAAAATCCTCTGGTTTTAGAGTCATGTGTTATCCAGACAAAGATGGAGACTTCTATAAATATTTTTTTTATCATAATCATAGTATGATTTGATCTGCAAGCACACAGGTAAATCACACTCATCATTCCACACACACACACAGAGCTAATGTGGATCCATAATAAATACAAATAGACACACACACACACACACACACACACACACACACACACATCCTACTACACCGGCTCTCTATGACCCAGTCTGTAATACCTACAGTACATGCTTCAATCACCATAGTCTCTGTGCCCAAGAATTCCAAGGTAACTTGTCTAATGACTATCGCCTCATAGCACTCACATCTGTAGCCAGGAAATGTTTTGAAAGGCTGGTTATGGCTCACATCAACACCATCATCCCAGACACCCTGGACACAGTCCAATTCACATACCACCCCAACAGACCCACAGATGACTCAATCTCAATCTCAGATGACTCAATCTCAACACCATAGTGCCCTCGAAGCTCAACACTAAGCTAAGGACCCTGGAATTAAGCACCTCCCTCTACAACTGGATCCTGGACATCCTGATGGGCGCCCCAGGCGGTGAGGGTAGGCAGCAACACATCCGCCACGCTGACCCTCAACACTGGGGCCCCTCAGGGGTGCGTGCTTAGTCCCCTCCTGTACTCCCTGTTCACCCACAACTGTGTGGCCTCACACGACTCAAACACCATTAAGTTTGCTGATGACACAACGGTGATAGGCCTGATCACCGACGACGATAAAACAACCTACAGGGAAGAGGTCAGAGACCTGGCAGTGTGGTGCCAGGATAACAACCTCTCCCTCAACGTCAGCAAAATATATGAGGATATATCTGGACCGCAAGGTACTACAGAGGGTAGAGCTCCCTGCCATCCATGAATTCTATACCAGAGGAATAAGCAAGGCCCTAAAAATGGTCAAAGACTCCAGCCACCTAAGTCACAGACTGTTCTCTTGCATGGAAAGCGGTACCGGAGCGCCAAGTCTGGAACAAAAAGACTACACTTGTTGTGTTCGACGCATGTGACAAATATATTTTCATTATAATTTATTTTAAATACCAATCATCTGAGTGCAGGAGTAAGTTTTAATTTTCTCTCTCTACAAAAGTAACCTCTCCCTTTCAACTGTGTTGGTTGGCATGACAGCCAGGTTTGATGCATTTGTGAGAAGTGTCTGGGGTGGATGGATGGGTGAGAGAGAGGGGGGGAGAGAAAGAGAGAGGTAGAAAAAGAGGGAGATAGAGAGCTTGTTTTCACTTTCAGGGCCACTTACTGTATGTTAGAGTAAAAATGTCTCTGTAATCTGGAAACAGACACACAAGCACTTTTTATTCACCCCTTTTTTCTCCCCAATTTCGTGGTATCCAATTGGTAGTAGTTACAGTCTTGTCTCATCACTGCAACTCCCGTACGGACTCAGGAGAGGCGAAGGTCAAGAGCCGTGCGTCCTCCGAAACACAACCCAACCAAGCCGCACTGCTTCTTGACACAATGCCCATCCAACCCGGAAGCCAGCCGCACCAATATGTCTGAGGAAACACCGTACACCTGGCGACTGTGTCAGCGTGCACTGTGCCCGGCCCGCAGCAGGAGTCGCTAGTGCGCGATGAGACAAGGATATCCCTGCCAGCCAAACCCTCCCCTAACCCGGACGACGCTGGGCCAATTGTGCACCGCCCCATGGGCCTCCCGGTCGCGGCCGGCTGTGACAGAGCCTGGACTCGAACCCAGACTCTCTAGTGGCACAGCTCCCCACTGCACCACTCGGGAGGCCCTGGACTTTGCTTTTTTATTACTATTTTTGCGTTAATTATTACTTTGTTTGCTCAGAATGTTCGTGCAATAATTTCCTACGACCGACAAACACTTCTGGATCATGAATAAGAAGAAGTTATCTCTTTTAAAAAAAAAATTACATTTCACCTTTATTTAACCAGGTAGGCAAGTTGAGAACAACTTCTCATTTACAATTGCGACCTGGCCAAGATAAAGCAAAGCAGTTCGACACATACAACAACACAGAGTTACACATGGAGTAAAACAAACATACAGTCAATAATACAGTAGAAAAATAAGTCTATATACAATGTGAGCAAATGAGGTGAAATAAGGGAGGTAAAGGCAAAAAAAAGGCCATGGTGACGAAGTACATAGAATATAGCAAGTAAAACACTGGAATGGTAGATTTGCAGTGGAAGAATGTGCAAAGTAGAGATAGAAATAATGGGGTGCAAAGGAGCAAAATAAATAAATAAATACAGTAGGGGGAGAGGTAGTTGTTTGGGCTAAATTATAGATGGGCTATGTTCAGGTGCAGTAATCTGTGAGCTGCTCTGACAGCTGGTGCTTAAAGCTAGTGAGGGAGATAAGTGTTTGCAGTTTCAGAGATTTTTGTTGTTCATTCCAGTCATTGGCAGCAGAGAACTGGAAGGAGAGGCGGCCAAAGGAAGAATTGGTTTTGGGGGTGACCAGAGAGATATACCTGCTGGAGCGCGTGCTACAGGTGGGTGCTGCTATGGTGACCAGTGAGCTGAGATAAGGGGGGACTTTACCTAGCAGGGTCTTGTAGATGACCTGGAGCCAGTGGGTTTGGCGACGAGTATGAAGCGAGGGCCAGCCAACGAGAGCGTACAGGTCGCAGTGGTGGGTAGTATATGGGGCTTTGGTGACAAAACGGATAGCACTGTGATAGACTGCATCCAATTTATTGAGTAGGGTGTTGGAGGCTATTTTGTAAATGACATCGCCGAAGTCGAGGATCGGTAGGATGGTCAGTTTTACAAGGGTATGTTTGGCAGCATGAGTGAAGGATGCTTTGTTGCGAAATAGGAAGCCAATTCTAGATTTAACTTTGGATTGGAGATGTTTGATGTGAGTCTGGAAGGAGAGTTTACAGTCTAACCAGACACCTAGGTATTTGTAGTTGTCCACATATTCTAAGTCAGAACCGTCCAGAGTAGTGATGTTGGACGGGCGGGCAGGTGCAGGCAGCGATCGGTTGAAGAGCATGCTTTTAGTTTTACTTGTATTTAAGAGCAATTGGAGGCCACGGAAGGAGAATTGTATGGCATTGAAGCTCGTCTGGAGGGTTGTTAACACAGTGTCCAAAGAAGGGCCAGAAGTATACAGAATGGTGTCGTCTGCGTAGAGGTGGATCAGAGACTCACCAGCAGCAAGAGCGACATCATTGATGTATACAGAGAAGAGAGTGGGTCCAAGAATTGAACCCTCAACCCTCAGAATCTCTCAGCCTCCCAGATATGGAAATACTACATTCACTCCTTTGTTCCACCTCGTGTCCTTTTTCAAGGCGCCGTAGATCACCAACACAGAGGATTGGAGTGATCCAATATCTCTAATAACTGTGGTTACAGACATAACCTTCATTACGTAGCAATACATTGGATCACTCCAATATGGTATCACAATACCAGATGAATCGGGGAACTAGCTAAGGGCCAGACAGAGAACAAAGTCCTGTAGGACTGAGCTCAGGGCAGTTACAGTTGCTGTGTCCCTCCGTTCCCACTCAGGGAAATGGAGGCAACACCCAGCACAGCCATCCCAATCTCAATGTTGGGGGCAACTTGACTCGATAGTAACTAGAAAAGGCTCTAGAAGATGCCCAACTGGCCGAGGCGCAAATGTCATCGAGGGGAACTCCTCACAGCAGGGCCCACGATGTAGCTACTCCTCTAGTAGAATGCGTCACTACGGCAGAGGCCAGCTGGCCAGTCGATATGCTGTAGTAATAGTGTCCACAATCCAATGTGAGAGACTTTGCATCGATTGGCTCTGGCCCAGAACTCTCTCACCATAGCAAATGAATAACCAATCAGACATATTGCCTGTGTCTGTGTAATGTAGGCCCTGATCTGACACAGAACACTTGGGGAAAAACACCCAGCAGTCACGGGAGGGGCATATGCGGAGAAATGTAAGGGCCAGTTCACTTCTTTCAGACAGGACCTTCGGCAAGAATGAAGGGTTAAGATGGAGGGTGACACTCCTCTTGTCTGGACCCATTCGGAAAAAACATTCAGTGCTCACTGAAAAGTTGACTCACCCTTTAAGAAATATTTGACTTTGTATAAATATAGTTATAATTCTGTCAGTTGCTTTATGTTAGCTAACTTTTACATATTCTGTTTGCTATCTTACCATTATCTGGGTATTTGCGTTTCAATGTGAGTTCAACCATAAATCTTCCTTATTGGAAGTAATAGCCAACAAGAATGACACCTTCGTGGATAGGTGCTTCAAAGACATCGACTCTAAGTGCTCGAGGGCGGCTTAGCAAGCGCTGACAGCTCCACGTCAAGGTTCTAGCTTGGCACTGAGCGGGTCACTGCTGGACACAGACGTCGAACTCCCTTCATACATTTGGAGAGCAATGGGTAGCCAGCCATGGGTCCCACTTGGCCAGCGTCATGGCCTGCCGAGATAGCGGCTAAACACACTCTCAATGTGGATGCCGCTTGGCCCGCATCGAGCACTGAGTGTGAAAATCGTTTGCACGTATGACTCTCACACCAGGTACAGTACATGCCCTACCGCATTTGATATGATGCATTGGTGGAAGAACACATGCTTTGTTTGTAAATGATCTCTGAGTGTTGGAGTGTTCCCTGGCTATCTGTAAATGATCTCTGAGTGTTGGAGTGTTCCCCCGGCTATCTGTAAATGATCTCTGTGTGTTGGAGTGTTCCCCTGGCTATCTGTAAATGATCTCTGAGTGTTGGAGTGTGTCCCTGGCTATCTGTAAATGATCTCTGAGTGTTGGAGTGTGTCCGTGGCTATCTGTAAATGATCTCTGAGTGTTGGAGTGTTCCCTGGCTATCTGTAAATGATCTCTGAGTGTTGGAGTGTTCCCCTGGCTATCTGTAAATTATCTCTGAGTGTTGGAGTGTGTCCCTGGCTATCTGTAAATGATCTCTGAGTGTTGGAGTGTGTCCCTGGCTATCTGTAAATGATCTCTGAGTGTTGGAGTGTGTCCCTGGCTATCTGTAAATGATCTCTGTGTGTTGGAGTGTTCCCTGGCTATCTGTAAATGATCTCTGAGTGTTGGAGTGTTCCCCTGGCTATCTGTAAATGATCTCTGAGTGTTGGAGTGTTCCCTGGCTATCTGTAAATGATCTCTGTGTGTTGGAGTGTGCCCCTGGCTATCTGTAAATGATCTCTGAGTGTTGGAGTGTTCCCCTGGCTATCTGTAAATGATCTCTGAGTGTTGGAGTGTGCCCCTGGCTATCTGTAAATGATCTCTGAGTGTTGGAGTGTGCCCCTGGCTATCTGTAAATGATCTCTGAGTGTTGGAGTGTTCCCCTGGCTATCTGTAAATGATCTCTGAGTGTTGGAGTGTTCCCTGGCTATCTGTAAATGATCTCTGAGTGTTGGAGTGTTCCCTGGCTATCTGTAAATGATCTCTGTGTGTTGGAGTGTTCCCCTGGCTATCTGTAAATGATCTCTGAGTGTTGGAGTGATCACGGCCGGTTGTGATACAGCCTGGATTTGAATCAGGGTGTCTGTATTGACACCTCTAGCACTGAGATGCAGTGCCTTAGACCGCTGCGCTGCTCGGGAGCCCTAAGGTGGCTGAAGAAATTCACCTCTCCAAATACTACTGCTGGACCATCGAGAACATCCTGACCAGTTGCATTACGGCCTAGTACAGGAATTGCTCCATCCACAACCGCAAGTCCCTCCAGCAGGTAGTGAAGACGGCCCACCCATCCAGGACATCCAGTGGTGGAAAAAGTACCCAATTGTAATACTTCAGTAAAAGTAAACATACCGTAAAATAAAATGACTCAAGTAAAAGGGAAAGTCACCCAGTAAAATACTACTTGAGTAAAAGTCTAAAAGTATTTGGTTTTAAACATACTTAAGTATCAAAAGTAAAAGTAAAAGAATAAATCATTTTCAAATTCCTTATATTAAGCAACCCAGATGGCACGATTTTCTTGTTTTTTAAATGTATGGATAGCCAGGGGCAAGCTTCAACAGTCAGACATCATTTACAAACAAAGCATTTGTGTTTAGTGAATCTGCCAGATCAGAGGCAGTAGGGATAACCAGGGATGTTCTCTCGATAAGTGCGTGAATTAGACAGTTTTCGTGTCCTGCTAAGCATTCAAAAGGTAACGAGTTTTGGGAGTCAGGGAAAATATAAAGAGTAAAAAGTGCATTATTTTCTTTAGGAATGTAGTAGAGTAAAACTAAAAGTTGTAAAAAAATATAAATAGTAAAGTAAAGTACAGGATACCCCAAAAACCTACCGAAGTAGTACTTTAAAGTATTTTTACTTAAGTACTGTACACCACTGAGGACATCTACTTGAAACGGTGCGCAAGGAAGTCCTTCAGCATCAACAAGGACCACATACACCCCAGCATGAGGTCATTTCCTGTTCATTCCCGTACCATGGGGCAGACAGTATCGGAGCATGAGGTCTAATACCAACAATCTCAGAGAGAGTTTCTATCTATAAGCCATTAAACTGCTGAACACTTGAACTGGACTGACCACCTGCACTGACTCTCCACACCTTAGCACACATGCACACACACACACGCATGCATGCACACACTGCCAGACTTTTATGTACCATTGCTAACAGTTTAAACACTCGCCCCCAAATTCCCCCCTTCCCTGATATATGTATAAATATTGAAATATACATTTTGCCTTCCTGTATTATAAGAGGAACCATATACATAAGACAAATAGAACTTGAAACACGCTCAAAACAGGCGACCAGGTCAGTGGTAACTGTTGTTTGTTTGACACAGAAATGTTCTCTTCAGTTTCCCACCAGGGCTCTTTAGATCTAGCATGGCTGACTGGTCTGGAGTCAGTTTGGTATCAGCCAGACTACTTTAGATCTAGCTTGGCTGACTGGTCTGGAGTCAGTTTGGTATCAGCCAGACTACTTTAAATTTAGATCTGATTAACTAGTTATTTCACATACAGAATTTTGGTTTTTAGTTTCAGTGTTTTATAGATTCAGTTTCCCACCAGGGCTCTTTAGATCTAGCCTGGCTGACTGGTCTGGAGTCAGTTTGGTAATATTGTTATACAACCCTCTCACATACAATGCTGTATTTCTGCTTCTCTTCTGTTTACAGAACAAGGATGAGAAGAATCAAAAGAAGAAGATAGAAAGTAGGGGAAAGAAAGGAGAGCGAAAGGAGGAGAGAAAGGAGGGGAGAGAAAGGAGAGGAGAGAAAGGAGGAGAGAAGGGAGGGGAGAGAAAGGAGAGGAGAGAAAGGAGGAGAGCGAAAGGAGGAGAGAGTAAGGAGGGGAGAGAAAGGAGGAGAGAGAAAGGAGGAGAGAGTAAGGAGGAGAGAGAAAGGAGGGGAGAGTAAGAAGGGGAGAGAAAGGAGGAGAGAGAAAGGAGGAGAGAGTAAGAAGGGGAGAGTAAGGAGGGGAGAGAAAGGAGGAGAGAAGCCCGAGACCAGCCGTCACATTAAGTATATTTCCCACGCAGCAGAAAAGATCGTAAAGGATTGTCACTCTGAGCCCAGGACTGATTCCGATCAACGGTAGATTTAAAGGTCATGTCCAATTGAGCCGGAATATGCACCGTTTACCGTGAATGTGGAAACATTGCCTTTTAAAGGTGCATAGCTGACAAAACACGATCAGATTTTATCCCGGGCCTGACTCTGTGCGTCTTTGTGTGTGTGTGTGTGCGTGCGTGCGTGAAATGTTCTTAGAGAAAGTGTCACTGTCCTTGAAAGCGAAAGTAAACAAATAAACCAAATTTCAAAGGCTTCAACCCCCCCACCCAATTATGAATGAGTCTGTTGTTGCCAAGCAACTCCACAAGTGAGATAGACACAGAGATTGAATTAGCGATAGAAAATAAATTTACTCTGAGAAAAAGATGGAGCCCTTTCCAAGTAGGTCCCCCTTTCGTATGTTTGTGTGTGTGTCTGCTCTCATCCTTTCCTCCCCCTATCTCAAACTGCTCATTTTCAGAAGTTGGCTCTCTAGAGATGAAACCTAGAGCCTTAGGCATGTAAAGGCCAAGGTCAGTCTTAGTTAGTCAAGGTCAGGGGCAGTCAAGGGTGGTGGTTGAGACAGGTTGAAAGTGATCACAGAGGAACTGCACTAGAGTTCAGAACTAATTAGAATAAATAGGAAAGGAGAGAAGAAGAAAAGAAAGGAGAGAAGAAGAACAGAGAGGAGAGAAGAAGAAGAAGAAGAGAAAGGAGAGAAGAAGAACAGAGAGGAGAGAAGAAGAAGAAGAAGAGAAAGGAGAGAAGAAGAACAGAGAGAAGAGAGAGGGTTGAGCAACAAGGGGCAAACAAAGAACGAACAAATAACAGAAAAGAGAATGAGAGGCAAGGATTTAGAGAGAAAAGGGAGGGAGAGCAGAAGACAAAACACTTGGAAAAAGTGAACCATTAAATCAAATAATATAAAACGTTATTTGTGAAATGCTAAGTAAAAACCAGGTGTAGACTAACTGTGAAATGCTTACGTACGGGCTCTTCCCAACAATGCAGGGAGAAAGAAAATAGAGAAACAATAGAAAAGTAAAACACGTATTAATAAAAGTAATAATAAATACACATAATGGTTATAATAACTTGGGTACCAGGGAACAGGGTACCACTACTGAGTCGATGTGCAGGGGTACGAGGTTATTGAGGTACACAGACTACATGGCCAAAAGTATGTAGACACCTGGTCGTGGAACATTCAGCCACAAGAGCATTAGTGAAGTCTGGCACTGATGTTGGGCGATCAGGCCTGGCTCGCAGTCGGTGTTCCAATTCATCCCAAAGGTGTTCGATAGGGTTGAAGTTAGGGCTCTATACAGGACAGTCAAGTTCTTCCACACTGATCTCGACAAACCATTTCTGTATGGACCTCGCTTTGTGCACAAGGGCATTGTCATGCTGAAACAGGAAAGGGACTTCCCCAAACTGTTGCCACAAATTTGGAAGCACAGAATCGTCTACAATGTCATTGTATGCTGTTGTGTTAATATTTCCCTTCACTGGACCTAAGGGGCCTAGCCCAAACCATGAAAAACAGTCCCAGACCATTATTCCTCCTCCACCAAACTTTACAGTTGACACTATGTATTAGGGCGGGTAGCGTTCTCCTGGCATCCGCCAAACTCAGATTCATCCGTTAGACTGCAAGATGGTGAAGAGTGATTCATCACTCCAGAGAACGCATTTCGAAAATGAGCTTCCCCAAACTTGAAACTCATGCCCTGCGTATGTATGCCAAATAGGCATTTGTATGCCAAATGTGCTTAATTTTAAGAAGATATTTGGCCACTTTAGTTGTGATTACAACCCTTATCAAAACATACTGGCCTATGGGCTATGCTACATGAGGTGTGCGGCTATGATTTGAAAAAGTAAAAAAACAAACATGCGCGGTTTGCCTTAAGCTGGGCATCATTCACAAGTGATAGGCTAATATTGTCACCGATCACACTATTCTTGATTTAATCTTGTCTTTACATATACTAAATGATATATGTTTTCATTTTGTTTTCATTTAGAATGGACCATTATCATGCACCTGTCGGGAAACAGGCAGAGGGGGGAAAAAAATGTAAAATATGCATTTAAATAGCGAATGGAGTACGCTTTTCCTGTGGTAAGATAAGCAATGTGTTTAATATTAGGAAGGTTTAGAAATAAATATAGTAGGCCTAGCATATAGAAAGCTGATGGCTTCCTCTTCTTTTTAATAGAGGCCATCACTCTGTTTTCTCATGCAATTGCATAGCCTGTAGAAGTGTTGCGCAAAATGAACTCATGGGCTCTCATTAAGTGTTTGACTCGTTTCTCGATAACATTTGCATTGATGTCAGAGTGATTAGAGGGACTTATAGAGTGCTGAGTACCAGGCAGTTAGCAAGTTTGCTAGGCTACAAATGACCATCAGCAGATTCAGAGCTTGGAGAAGCCTAATTACCGTGACTAAACGGTCACATGGAATTTGACTGCCATCATAAATAGTGACTGCCTGTGTGGTGGTAATACCATCACCGTAACAGCCCTAGATGTGAGCCATGACCAGACTTTCAAAGCCGTTCATGGCTAAAGATGTGAGTGCTACGAGGCAATAGTCATTTAGACAGGTTACCTTTGCGTTCTTTGGCACAGTGACTATGGTGGTCTGCTTGAAACATGTAGGAAACATTATAAAGGGAGTTGTTGGTGGGAATGCTACTAGGAAATAGCATTATAAAGGGTGTTGTTGGTGGGAATGCTACTAAGAGATATCATTTTAAAGGGTGTTGTTGGTGGGAATGCTACTAGGAGATAGCATTATAAAGGGTGTTGTTGATGAGAATGCTACTAGGAGATAGCATTATAAAGGGTGTTGTTGGTGGGAATGCTACTAGGAGATAGCATTATAAAGGGTGTTGTTAGTGGGAATGCTTCCAGGAGATAGCATTATAAAGTGTATGAATTAATGGTTGGATTAGAATCGCCGTTAGAATCATTGGCCATTATAGAGAATTAAGTAAAACCAAGTCCAAATCCCTATCTCCATCCATGGCTGCGACAATTGAAGATGCGACAATTGAAGTTGTTTCTGTCAATGACGTATGCTCTTATGCAATTTGATAGGAGTGACGTCAAAATCCAAGCAAGCTTCCCTTGACACTTTTTTTTTTTGGTGCACCAGGACCATTCACAGTTGACCTCGCTCAGTTTAGCTCAACACTGATTGGCAAATTTTTTATACTTTTTTTCATCAAGGGAGGCCAAATGCTTGCTGGCTTCCCTTGCATTCCTTTCAATGCTACAGGCAGCAACAATATCATACTTGTTTGGACCAGACAGCATCAGATAGATGGCCTACATGTAGAGAGACAGAGGGGCGTTGTTTCACTCACTCGGATGCTTTCTCCTATGCAATACATTCAGCCTCTTGCAAATTCAAGGAAAATTATGAAACACAGAGAGACGAAAGATACATTATTTTAATAGTAAAAAAAAAATATTGGTACAATTTTGGGGGGGGAAGCTTGGCTCCCCCTTGGCATCCATGAATACACACCACTGTGGAGAGGGGAGCAGAAGGTGTGTGTGTGTGTGTGTGTGTGTGTGTGTGTGTGTGTGTGTGTGTGTGTGTGTGTGTGTGTGTGTGTGTGTGTGTGTGTGTGTGTGTGTGTGTGTGTGTGTGTTTGCTTGTGTAATATGTAATCAGTTCTAAGAATACTTCAGCAACTGCTAGAGAGAGAGGGGGTGTTGGAAAGAGAGTGAGTAAGCAGCAAACTGAAAAATAGAGGAGGGAGGTCAAGTAAATTAATGACAGTGAAGAGGAGAGAGAGTGGGGGGAGAGAGAAAAGAAGAGGCACTCATAGGAGAGTGAATTAGTGTTTGGCAGAGGACGGGAGAGAACACTGGAGGTTGGATCATTCAGGGGAGCGCCTAGTGAGCTGAACCCAGGAACTGCGCCTCGACGGTGGGATTGATAAACCTGTGTGTGGAGCGGTGCTGCCTGAAGGGACAGACAGAGTCACAAGACAAGAAGAGAGAGACAGTGAAGAGAGGGAAGAAAGAAGAGCACAGAGAAAAGAGGAAAGACGCTAAGAACATCGGAACACTTAGCTTCAACACCTAGTTTAACACACACACACACAGAGACACAGTGTAATGATGGGGACTGTTAGTGAGCTGTGTGCTTCCAGTTTCCAGGCATTTCTTTGTCCAACAGTCAGACCTGCAGCAACTAAAGGTAGGTCACCTCTAATCATCCAAGATAACAGAAACAAGTTTATTTCCTGCCAAAACAAGAGGACCACAATGGAAACTAGATAGTAATTTTCCATGAAGAAACATTGTTGGGACTTGCTTTAACTCTTTACAAGTATGTTTGTGGTAGAGGAAGAAGTATAAAACGTTTTACTTAAGCCAAGAAGTTAAATATAGTCTAAGTTAATTTAGTAAAATAAATGGTCTGATTACTTTGAAAGACCTATCAACCTTATTACTTTGGATTGTGGGGCAGTTAGATCACATATTTCATCACAAACAACTAGACTCAGACTAGCCTACTACACTCTTATACACCATCCTACTAGAATACCACAGGATATGCAAACTGTAATAACAGAGTAGGAGGCAATTGTAAAACTTTATTTTATCCCAAGTGTTTATCCCTTACTTTAACCATACATGCATTTCTTAATCAAAGGATAAAGATGTTAAAAGGAGGTTATGACTGGATAGATAAATAAATAGGATATATACATACATTGATAGATAAATAAATGGATAGTGTTGTTATGTTTACTCATTGTCTCATGATGGGAATTCTGAAAAGTCCATGACAGTTAATTCAACAGTGGGAAGTTAGCTAAATTATTTGACGTGGTTACTAAAACAGCGTATCGGATATTTTTGTTCCGTGGACAGATTTGAATAGCAGAGAAGTAGACGAAGATGCCAAACACTCTAACTTTTTGTCTAACTTGTTCGGAAAGTGGCCAAAATGTCAGTTATATATAAAAAGTGACAGAAAATGTTTTTGATGCAGTCACTTGAACAGCTGTAATGTTTGATTGGTACCAGATAATTCTGTTATTATTTCAGATTTGAATAGCAGAGAAGTAGAGGAAGATGTTATACCCTCTAACGTTTTGTGTAAGTGTTTGGCAAAGTGGGCAAAGTGGCTGATTTTTGTCAAAGTTTTTTTATTTTTATTGTTGCATTTACAGTGCATGGAAGTTGGAAGTAATGATGTCACAATGGGAGCTTTATAATGTTGAAAAAGGTCACATTAAAGCGGATCTGACAGCATTTTAGTGAACACATAGATATGGTCATTTTCACACATTTTTTTAATGTTTGGGAATTTTTGGGAATTTTGGCAATTTCTCGCATGGAATAGCCTTCATTTCTCAGAACAAGTATAGACTGACGAGTTTCAGAAGAAAGTTATTTGTTTCTGGCCATTTTGAGCCTGTATTTGAACTCACAAATGCTGATGCTCCAGATACTCAACTAGTCTAAAGGCCAGTTGTATTGCTTTTTTAATCAGAACAACAGGTATCAGGTGTGCTAACATAATTGCAAAAGGTTTTTCTAATGATCAATTAGCCTTTTAAAAGGATAAACTTGGATTAGCTAACACAACGTGCCATTGGAACACAGGAGTGATGGTTGCTGATAATGGGCCTCTGTACGCCTATGTAGATATTCCATTACAAATCTGCCATTTCCAGCTACAATAGTCATTTACAACATTAACAATGTCTACACTATATTTCTGATCATTTTGATGTTATTTTAGTGGACAAAGAATTTTCTTTTCTTTCAAAAACAAGGACATTTCTAAGTGACCCCAAACTTTTGAACGATAGTGTATGTAGATATGCTAGCCTATTAACCACGTTATGACTGACTTGTGATCATTGTCCTTACTAGTTTGATTGTACTGACATTCCCAGACTTAGTTACATTTGTCCGTTTCCCCCCAAATATTGAGTCATTGAAACTGGAACAGTACATCCTGAATGGAGGAAGCAAACAATGTACCCAGCCAGCTGTGATTTGCAACCTGATAGCAGTATTTTTTGGGACTACCAAGAAATGTATTGGTGAATTATATTAATCATGGATTGAACTGCATCCATCTATTCTCCAACAACGTCCTGGAATGTTGAGTCAAAGAGAACCTATTTTTAAAACATATAAAGTTGCTTTTGTAGTATAAACTAGGAATTTTATATATTTTTCTGATATTATGATTGTTTGTTTGTTTCATATCTGCAAAGTAGATCAAACGCTGTCAGTTCCACTTTAAAGTGAATGTAGATGGACAAAAAATACAATAGTATATCAAAAAGTTGTATACAAGCAGACTATTCCAGACCAGTCTGAGCATTTTAATGGTGTTTCTAGCTTAAACAGTTATAAGAGTAACGTGTAGAAGAAGTATGACAAAGATTTAAAGTCAGGACTTTTGCTTTACAAGTCCCATCTAATAAGTTGATAAACTCTTTTGTGTTGTTCTCAATGATTTGAAATGCATTGTCTTCAGATGTGTGAGTTTGAATTGTAAAATAAATCAACACAAACATCAAAATCCCTCTACTGTGACCCTTAACAAATATACAAAGATTGATGTTCTGTCACAGACAGTTCCATATCAACGTACTGTTGCCGTGGTGATTTATAGAATTCAGTGAAACTCCTCAGGTTGATGTGCTCTGTGCTAATGTGTGTGTGTGTGTGTGTGTGTGTGTGTGTGGGGGGGGGGGGGGGGGGGGGGGGGTGACATTTCATGAGAGAGAGAAAGTGTGTGTGTGGGTGTGAGATGAGTGGACTGACACGTTTTAAGCCTCTAGTGGACCATGATCTTTCTTCCTCTCATTTGCTTGCATTTTCCATTATTCAACCACTCTGTCCAATCTGTCCCTCTCCCTTTCCTCCTCTCTACTTTTCTCGATCTTTCTCTCGTTCTCTCCCTTCCTCTGTTTTAGTCCCCTCATGCCACTGTGGTTAAATCTCCTTTCACCATGGCTTAAATCAAATTTACTGATAAACTCCTTAAGCAGAAAGTCAGATTTACTATTTATATACCTTACTTTCAGAGGCTTAATCATATATATTTTCAGTTTTATACCTTCATTTCAGAAGCTCTTCCTCTCACTGTTCTCATACTCACTTTAATTTCCCCGCCTCCCCAACTCCCCCTCTCTCTCCTGTTCTTTATGCCATATTTTCTTTCTCCGAAGCCAAACTCAGTTAATAAAGTTCTAATTCAAGCACGCAGCTGCTAAATCCCTCTCTACTTCCATCCTGTTTATCTGTCTCGCTTCTCTGTGTGTGTTGCCTCTTTAAAAAGAACAGCTCAACTATACTATTTTCACATTTCTATGCCAAGCCAAACCAAGTCAGGCCAAACTGTACTGCATCCACCATAGTTGCTGGAACTGTGCTGGAAAGGACAATCTGTAAATATAATATTATAATCTGCACGGTACAGTTCTGGTTCGCACGATAGTGTCATCTTCCTTCATTTTATATATTTTTTAATCAAACTTGTTCGTCCATGACTGGGCTGCGACATGGTGTCATACACTTTAAATTATGTAACGAGAATGTCATTATAGTGAGTTAATGAACTGGATTACTGGCCAAGTTATTGTTTTATATTGTTTAAACCCGCCTTGTCTTGCGTTTCCACTAGATGGGCCAGCGGCAAAGTCAAAATTGTCTATATCGTAAAAATGTGTCAAAACAAAAAAATGCTTTTTGGTCTTAATTTAAGGTCAGGGTTAGGCATAAGGTTAGCAGTGTGGTTAAAACAAAAATCCACCCTAAAACTATATTATGGTATTTGTTTCATTAGTCCACTGTTGATAAAGTCCGAAAATGTTTTACATGTCAGCAATCAAGTTTTCAAGATCTTACCGGCTGTATTTCTGTATATTGAAAGTTAAACTTTCTTGAAAACTTGATTGCTGACATGCAAAACATTTTCGGACTATATCAACAGTGGACTAATGAAACAAATACCAAAATATAGTTTTTCTTTAACCACACTGCTAACCTTATGCTTAATCCTAACCTTAAATTCAAATGAAAAAGCACATTTTGGTTTTAATGAATTTTTATGATGTAGACAAAGTTTTTGGGTGGAATTTTCCTTTAAGGTTAGGGTAAGATTTAAAATCAGATTTTAAAAAGAGAAGTTACAGAAATAGGTGGGGTTTATGACTCTGCCTCCTGCCCAGGTAGTGACAACCACAGTCTTGAGTAAAAGTTACAGAAATAGGCGGGGTTTATGACTTTGCCTCCTGCCCAGGTAGTGACAACCAGTCTTGAGTAAAACTGTCTAACTTTCTCTTTCGTTTTCTTGCGCGCACGCACACAAGGCATTTTCAGATTTTCAACAGAGTATGGCAGGTAACTATTAGTCTTTTAATACAGAATGAATGTGATATGTTGCTGGGAACAACAATTTCTCTAATTTGTGTGTACTGTATCATAGTATTGTAAAGAGAGAGAATGCACTAAACTCTTATCCTCTTGCTTAAACAAATGACTGGGTGCTTGGAAGCGGAGGCCAACAAATTATCACATCAAAAGTGAAAAAGGCCAGCACTCACTTGGATTATGTTGCCATGAGAGAATGTAAAATAAAGTTTAAATAGTCATTTATATATTAGTGAGTGCTGGCCTTTTTGTATTTTGTTGTATCATAGCAACCTGTTCTACTTGTTTGTGTGGTAAATATGTGTGCACCACTCCTATCATCACTAAAATTAAAGAGTTAAAAACTTGTTTTTAGTAAAGTAATGAAATTACTTCGGTCAGCCAGCCATCACACAGCAATGTATTCTTGCTTCATGATTGGTTTTCGTTCTCTGAAGTTAAAAGGGAGACGAATATGACAATATTACGGACGGCACCTTTAAATACTTCTAGTATTATGCCGTGTACAGGGCTGTAGCTACGGTATGAGTAGTGATGGGAAACCGAGGCTTTCTGAAGGCTTCGGCGCTTTCATCAATTTGTGCTGGAAAATGGTTGATTACTCAGAACTTCATTATCTGTTCATAATGCACATTAGTGACATCTGCTGGTCAACAATAAATAGCAGTGTGTGATTATCAGATATACTTTATTTTTTTTGATCTACTGTCTTCATCAAAACTCTGTGGCGCAGTGGTAAATCGTTGGCTTTAAAACCTCTCTAGGGTCCGTGAGATGGTAGCGTCCTCTTCAACAGCCAGTGAAACTGCAGGGCGCCAAATTCAAATACAGAAATATTCATTATAAAAATTCAGAAAACAAAACATATTTTACATAGGTTTAAAGATTAACTTCTTGTGAATCCAACCACGGTGTCAGATTTAAAAAATGCTTTACGGTGAAAGCATACCTTACGATTATTTGAGAACATAGCCCAGCAGACAAATCATTACAAACAGCAACCAGCCAAGAAGAAGAGTTATACAAGTCAGAAATAGAGATAAAATGAATCCCTTACCTTTGATGATCTTCATATGTTTGCACTCAGAAGACATTCATTTACTCAATAAATGTTCCTTTTGTTCGATAAAGTCTCTTTATATCCAAAAACTTCAGTTTTGTTTGCGCGTTTTCTTCAGAAATCCACAGGCTCAAACGCAGTCACAACAGGCAGACAAAAAATCCTAATTGTATCCGTAAAGTTCATAGAAACATGTCAAACAATGTTTATATTCAATCCTCAGGTTGTTTTAAGCCTAAATAATCGATAATATTTCAAATGGACAATAACGTCGTCAATATAAAAGGTAAACATGAAAGGCACTCTCTCGGTGCGCGCATGAAAAACTCTGTGACACGGCAGGGTCCACTCATTCAGACTGCTCTTACTCCCTCATTTTTCAGAATACAAGCCTGAAACAATTTCTAAAGACTGTTGACATCTAGTGGAAGGCATAGGAACTGCAAGTTGAGTCCTAAGTCAATGGATACTGTAATGGCATTGAATAGAAAACTACAAAACCCAAAAAAAAAAAACTTCCTGAATGGATTTTTCTCAGGTTTTCGCCTGCCATATCAGTTCTGTTATACTCACAGACACTATTTTAACAGTTTTGGAAACTTTAGAGTGTTTTCTATCCAAATCTACCAGTTATATGCATATCATATCTTCTGGGCCCGAGTAGCAGGCAGTTTTATATGGGCATGCTTTTCATCCAAAATTCCGAATGCTGCTCCCTACCCTAGAGAAGTTTTAATGGTCAGTCAATAATCAGTTGTAGTATCAGGTTCGCATCTCATGCTTCCCTTTTTTGCCTTCATGTTTACTAATGTTCAAAAACGGAATCTATGCCATTATTTTGGGTGCTTAACACAGATGCTTATGCAATACCAAATAAAACAAATAATTTGAACAGTGCAGAAAGTGTGGTTTCATATTAAACAATTTTCAAAACAGTGTGCCTTCAACGGAATTCGACCTCATACCCTCACGTCCCTGAATGTTCCATAGTTCCCATCTCTACCTGCTAAACTACCGGTCAGATAAAATTGACCGTACAAAATGCTTCATATTTTTGTAAGTACAGTGTCCAGTAGAGGTCGGTGTTAGAAAGCAGCTTGGAATCGAAGAAAGCACCGGAACCACGGCGAAATAAGTGGGATCTCGCATTTTGCAACACACGTTTTGAAAAAGCACGTGATCAAACACGTTCTTCTGATAAAGAGATACAGGCGTCACGGGGACAAAGATTGTACTTTTTGGAGAAATGTCCTCTGGTCTGATGAAACAAATATAGAACTGTTTGGCCATAATGACCATCGTTATATTTGGAGGAAAAAGGGGGAGGCTTGCACTCCGAAGAACACCATCCCAACTGTGAAGCACGGGGGTGGCAGCCTCATGTTGTGGTGGTGCTTTGCTGCAGGAGGGACTGGTGCACTTCACAAAATAGATGGCATCATGAGGAAAGGGAAATTATGTGGATATATTGAAGCACCATCTCAAGACATCAGTCAGGAAGTTAAAGCTTGGTCGCAAATGGGTCTTCCAAATGGACAATGATCCCAAGCATACTTCCAAAGTTGTGGCAAAAGGGCTTAAGGACAACAAAGTCAAGGTATTGGAGTGGCCATCACAAAGCCCTGACCTCAATCCTATAGAACATTTGTGGGCAGATCTGAAAAAGCGTGTGTGAGCAAGGAGGCCTACTAACCTGACTCAGTTACACCAGCTCTGTCAGGAGGAATGGGCCAAAATTCACCCAACTTATTGTGGGAAGCTTGTGGAAGGCTACCCGAAACATTTGACCCAAGTTAAACAATTTAAAGGCAATGCTACCCAAATACTAATTGAGTGTATGTAAACTTCTGACCCACTGGGAATGTGATGAAATAAATAAAAGCTGAAATAAATAATTCTCTCTACTATTATTCTGACATTTCACATTCTTAAAATAAAGTGGTAATCCTAACTGACCTAAGAAAGGGAATTTTTACTAGGATTAAATGTCAGGAATTGTGAAAAACTGAGCTTAAATGTATTTGGCTAAGGTGTCTGACTTCAACTGTAAATATGAAACACTTGTTCATCTTACCTTCTTAGGTACAACTTAAAGATTTGTCTATCTATGGCAGTGGATAAGAACGCAGAAGTGTTTGTGCTGAAGTACCACAAGCACACTAATAAACAAGAAGGGCTGAGTGAATTAAACTTTGCCTTAAAGTATTTCTGAAACTGCACTTTTCCCAAGATCACAAACTATGGAGGGAAATTATGGAGCCAGATACCTGCCAAAAGGTTGAACGTACATTTCTTTAGGATTGTAAGAAAATCCATACGTAAATTGTTAGGATCGTAAGAAAAGCCATGCGTGAAACATGAAACGTAAATGTTAAAATTGATCTGTAAACGTTCAAAACCCTATGTTACGACTATGAATGAACATTTACACGTTCAATTCTTACTTTTTGTCTCCCTTTACTCGGTTACATATCTTTTTTATGAGTACAAACTTTTGTCAGTAATGTGGCATCTGCAAAGGCCATGAACTGAACATAGCTAGTCGAAGTTAGCTAGTCAATCAAGCAACTCTAGCCCAGATGTTAGTTGCTTTGCAGCTTCCGGTTTCATTTACAAAATAAAAGTCTAGAGCTTGTTTAGAACTGCATTCAATAATGACATTATACCGGCAAAAGACATAGTATAGGCTTGGGCCTTCAGCAAATGGCTTGTGAGAGAATGATACTATAAAGATACAGAAGAGCCTTGTCTAGAATAACTGCTTGAGCTTCAAAATAGACAGTAAATATGATTTAGGCTTATTCTGCTATCTAAATATGCCATGCTGTTGTGTGTTATTTAATGGCCATATAATTTCATAATACATTTTTTATAGCCGTGTGGATCTATTGTGGTGATCATGTAACCTAATGAATCACACATTTTCAAGTATTTGGGAGCCTTTTATTAGCCATTTTGACTGTTGTACTAGTGAATTCCACTCAGTATGTTGACTTGTTATAGCCATTTGCGTGCGCAACCCCATCACGCAGAGGCTATTTCCATATCAATAAATGAGACGAAACAAAATATTGATTGAGTCTTGGCTTAACCTGTCCTGAGCGAAATAGCCAAAGGGTCGCAAATGGTCAAGACTATCTACAGCCTATTCTTATTGCCAGATCTGTTTTCCCTATCAGCCACGGCATGTGCTTTTTCAACTATTTTGTTTAAAATGTAATTAGAGGCTATATTTAAAGGCCTGTGAGCTAGGGTCTCTTTTGCAGGCGAGCCCTTTAATAAAAACAGTTATAAAACACAAATAGAGTTCTAAAATTATTCCACAAGACACCTGTACCCAAAATGATTGCAATGCCTCCAAGTTGAAGGCCTATTTTGTATTTAGATAGGCCTAAATTAAACATTGAATTATTAAAGTGATAGTCTATTAGATCATTTTGAATACACACATGGATGGAGAAGACTGTTCTATTCTTTTTGATTTAGTTCCTATTGCAACTCAGACAAATTACTGAATGGATGACATACTGACTGAATGAACTGAAATTAGGATGAGTGAAATGTTCAAATATGTTGGAATGACAAGTTGCATGCATCATGCATGCTCTGCACTTTATTTGGCTAGTAGGCAAATAGGCCTACATTAAAGTATAATGACTATGACTGCATGCCACCAGACGGGCATCTTCTGAGGCTGACGGGTGCTTTTCCGAAGGCTCATGGTGCTGTGGTGCTGCATGGAGATCACAAGCTCTTCAACTGGGCAGCAGTGTCGTGATGGAGGGAATGGCATTTTTGGAGACTACCTAAGACCACTGCAACAGAGTTATTGTAAAGTGTGGGAATAAGCTTATGCCAAACTTAGCCTATGTTTAACCTCTCCCTTGTTCATTTCAAAGTCCATATGTTCATGATCCGATTCATATAAATCATGTCAAATTATATTAAATTCATATTAACCGCTCCTACAGAATATGCTTTGGCAAGATTTTGAGTGATGAAAGAAATATTTAAATATTCTATAAAAAATATTTTCAGTGGCAAAGACTCCAATGGTCATAAATAATTCATAGATTCACCAAACATCAATAATTATTTTATTATTCCTGGTAGATTCTACTGGTTATGATTCATTATTCCTGGTAGATACTACTGGCTATGATTCATTATTCCTGGTAGATACTACTGGCTATGATTCATTATTCCTGGTAGATTCTACTGGTTACGATTCATTATTCCTGGTAGATACTACTGGCTATGATTCATTATTCCTGGTAGATACTACTGGCTATGATTCATTATTCCTGGTAGATTCTACTGGTTATGATTCATTATTCCTGGTAGATACTACTGGTTATGATTCATTATTCCTGGTAGATACTACTGGTTATGATTCATTATTCCTGGTAGATACTACTGGTTATGATTCATTATTCCTGGTAGATACTACTGGTTATGTTTCATTATTCCTGGTAGATACTACTGGTTATGATTCATTATTCCTGGTAGATACTACTGGTTATGTTTCATTATTCCTGGTAGATACTACTGGCTATGATTCATTATTCCTGGTAGATTCTACTGGTTATGATTCATTATTCCTGGTAGATTCTACTGGTTATGATTCATTATTCCTGGTAGATACTACTGGTTATGATTCATTATTCCTGGTAGATACTACTGGTTATGTTTCATTATTCCTGGTAGATACTACCGGTTATGATTCATTATTCCTGGTAGATACTACTGGTTATGATTCATTATTCCTGGTAGATACTACTGGTTATGAGGATGGTGCAATATTGAATGAGTCATATTTTGATAAGGTGCATGCATGGGAATGTCCAAGTCACCCAGAGATATGCTCATGCAGTAGTGATACACCTAAAGGACTGAAACCTCATTGTTGTAGGCATAATACAGCTAGTGCTATCTAGACTTGGGCTGGAAAACAAATCCATTGTATTAAAGGGGGATACCTAGTCAGTTGTACAACTGAATGCCTTCAACATTAGCTACCTAAATGTGAAGTAAACTCAACTGAGGAGTAATAGAGAATGGCGATTTTTAACTTGAAAACGTGCAGGATACCGGTTTCCCTGGCTTCCGATTTTTTTATACTGTGTTATGCTTGTTCGGGTAGCACTCCTCACAGGCCGTTTGGTGTACATTTTTTTTGGTGGTGAGATGAAACTGCCAAAATACTGAAAGGTATTATTGTATGTCAGAATTACAACACAAGATTTGTTCAGCCTAAAATTTTATTCCGTAGTTGTAACATGGTATTTGTATGTTCACAGATGAAAGTTAACATTTACGTTTTTTCTTACGATCCTAACAATTTACGTATGGATTTTCTTACGATCCTAAAGATATGTACGTTAAAACCTTTTGTCAGGTATCCGGCTCGATAAAACTCCATTGGAATCGTATTAACACCCATTGTGTATGTTTCCCTTGCATCATCAATGGACCGTGCAATGCATTCTGCTCGATTATGGGACAAGGAGCATCAATGGACCATGCAGTGCATTCTGCATGATTATGGGACAAGGAGCTCCTTGTCCCATAATCGAGCAGAATGCACTGCACGGTTCATTGATCTAAATTTGTAGTAATCATGGCCCAATTACCGACCGGGCACGCAGGGCATGTGGCCATGGTCCCTAACCTCTGGGGCCCCTACCCATTCATTAAATTATAGTTTTTAATCCCGGTGCTGAGTTAATGTGATTTATTGCTTGGCGGCTAATTGTATTGCTAATAGGCTGTGTTTGTAGGGTGACTGAGTTAAATGAAGCTACAGCAACCAATGTGATAATGGCAGGGGTAATTTTTGCTTGTTTTTGCTGGTCTCTAAATAACATTCTAGAGTTTTTAAATTGTTTAGAAGTTCAGTAAATGAGGTTCAACTTTCTGTCTGGACTTGACAGTTCATGCAGCTTTAGTATTCTATTCATAGAGTTCTGATCATGGAATTCTGAATGTGTCATGCATCTACACTTCTACCGTGTCCAAAGTGTTTCCGGAATCCCTTTTCCCGTGCTATATTCACATGCCAGTATGTGTTCTACAAATGGTGGAACCCTTACGAAAAAAAGACTGCAGCCAGAGTACACTGCAGTATAACTTCAAAGTATATATATATGATTCTAAATATTAGCCAGCTGGCTAGCATTTATGAGGCCAGCAAACACGTTCCTCACACGCTAGGAAATTATTTCCTCCAATGTTATAATGAAAAGGTGCATCTTGGTCCAAAAGCACACGTTTTCTGGAGACTTGTGGGAGGAGTGCTGATGACTTCGCCCACTGTATGTGCTTTCGGTAGCCTGATAGCATCCAGACAGAAGAAATCCACACACAATGCATCCCTGATCAGCCAGATCTGAACATAGTCAGACCACAAAGCGACTTTTGAGAGTCTAGACTCGTCTTTTCAATGCAATCTTCGTATTCTGAACGCACTAGTCGCATGTAAGTCTCCTGGCTATGTTCCTTATGAAAAAAAAAACGATTGCAGTTAGAGTGCAGTATAACTGCAGTATGCTGCAAATACTGCATCAAAAATAACAGTTGTTTTTACTGCAGTAATTTTGTAGTGTAACTGCAGTTAGAGTGCAGAATAACTGCATTAATTCTGCAATTACTACGTCCAAAATACTACAATCGTCTGCAGTTACTGCACTTTTACTGCAGTTTCAAAACTGCAATCTTTTTTTGTAAGGGGTAGTCTGTTTCTACATGCTCTAGTACTTAATGCTGATTCAGGTGGCTTCAGGAATTTGTTTGTTACAGAGACTGACGGTATCAAACGTATGATTGTCAATAACCATTCTCTAATAATCATTCTCATGTTCTCTTTATTTCAATTTGGACAGCTGAAGGATTGTACAGGGAAAGGGGGAACATTGTGAAGAGATTGAACGAGGCCAACATCAATCGTCTAGTAGATATACTCTTTAGCCAAAACGTGATCAATCAATTTGAGAAGGAAACCATAATGGAGACACATGGGCGGGCAAATAAAGCACGTGTCCTTGTGGACATGATCTATGACAAAGGTGAACGTGCGTCTGAGCTCATGATCACCCTACTAAAGGATGTTGACCCCATGCTATACAATGACATCTTTTCAGAAACGAATTCCATGGATTGCATGGATGGATCTCCAGGTAAGGAAGGAGTAAAGTTATTCCAGCCCACTGGGGTTACAAAATTCCGATAACGTTCCCAAAATTCCCAGGTTTTCGAGAAATTCTGGTTGAAGGATTCCGGATTTCCTGCTCATTCCCTCCTGATTCCAGGAATCGTCCCACCAGATTTTCTGGAAAACATGAACATTTTGGGAAAGTTGTCAGAATTGTGCTACCCTACCTAATGTGTAATTTCAAACTAGTGTAATACTGCGGTTGTGACATGCTCTATTTTTCTCTCTGCAGTTTTCAACATGAGATGATGTGAGATGACCGAAGAGAAAATAGCCACCTTTTAATACCACAATCCTGTAGATTTTTCTGTTGTTTATACCTTATCATCCTTTCAAGGTTAAAAAGCATTCTGAATAAATAATCTACATTGAAGGTGTTGTTTGTCCTCTCCCTTCCTCCGTTTTTGTCCTCTCCTGCCACTGTGGTTAATTCCCCATTCACCATGGCTTAAATCATTTTACTGATGAACTCCTTAAACAGAAAGTCAGATTTACTATTTATATACCTTCTTTTCAGAGGCTTATACAGTGGGGCAAAAAAGTATTTAGTCAGCCACCAATTGCACAAGTTCTCCCACTTAAAAAGATGAGAGAGGCCTGTAATTTTCATCATAGGTACACTTCAACTATGACAGACAAAATGAGAAAAAAAATCCAGAAAATCACATTGTAGGATTTTCAATTAATTTATTTGCAAATTATGGTGGAAAATAAGTATTTGGTCACCTACAAACAAGCAAGATTTCTGGCTCTCACAGACCTGTAACTTCTTCTTTAAGAGGCTCCTCTGTCCTCCACTCGTTACCTGTATTAATGGCACCTGTTTGAACTTGTTATCAGTATAAAAGACACCTGTCCACAACCTCAAACAGTCACACTCCAAACTCCACTATGGCCAAGACCAAAGAGCTGTCAAAGGACACCAGAAACAAAATTGTAGACCTGCACCAGGCTGGGAAGACTGAATCTGCAATAGGTAAGCAGCTTGGTTTGACGAAATCAACTGTGGGAGCAATTATTAGGAAATGGAAGACATACAAGACCACTGATAATCTCCCTCGATCTGGGGCTCCACGCAAGATCTCACCCCGTGGGGTCAAAATGATCACAAGAACGGTGAGCAAAAATCCCAGAACCACACGGGTGACCTAGTGAATGACCTGCAGAGAGCTGGGACCAAAGTAACAAAGCCTACCATCAGTAACACACTACGCCGCCAGGGACTCAAATCCTGCAGTGCCAGACGTGTCCCCCTGCTTAAGCCAGTACATGTCCAGGCCCGTCTGAAGTTTGCTAGAGAGCATTTGGATGATCCAGAAGAATATTGGGAGAATGTCATATGGTCAGATGAAACCAAAATATAACTTTTTGGTAAAAACTCAACTGAATGCTGAGTTGCATCCAAAGAACACCATACCTACTGTGAAGCATGGGGGTGGAAACATCATGCTTTGGGGCTGTTTTTCTGCAAAGGGACCAGGACGACTGATCCGTGTAAAGGACAGAATGAATGGGGCCATGTATTGTGAGAATTTGAGTGAAAACCTCCTTCCATCAGCAAGGGCATTGAAGATGAAACGTGGCTGGGTCTTTCAGCATGACAATGATCCCAAACACACCGCCCGGGCAACGAAGGAGTGGCTTCATAAGAAGCATTTCAAGGTCATGGAGTGGCCTAGCCAGTCTCCAGATCTCAACCCCATAGAAAATCTTTGGAGGGAGTTGAAAGTCCGTGTTGCCCAGCAACAGCCCCAAAACATCACTGCTCTAGAGGAGATCTGCATGGAGGAATGGGCCAAAATACCAGCAACAGTGTGTGAAAACCTTGTGAAGACTTACAGAAAACATTTGACCTCTGTCATTGCCAACAAAGGGTATATAACAAAGTATTGAGATAAACTTCTGTTATTGACCAAATACTTATTTTCCACCATAATTTGCAAATAAATTCATTAAAAATCCTACAATGTGATTTTCTGGATTTTTTTTTCTCATTTTGTCTGTCATAGTTGAAGTGTACCTATGATGAAAATTACAGGCCTCTCTCATCTTTTTAAGTGGGAGAACTTGCACAATTGGTGGCTGACTAAATACTTTTTTGCCCCACTGTATATATAGATGAATACCTTCTTTTCAGAAACTCTTTCTCCTTGGTTCTGCAGATATCAGTGGCATATCCTGTAATGCTCTCTCCCTTTCTCTCTCACAGCATATCCTGTTTTCCTCTCTCTGTGGCCAAACTTAGTGAATGAAGCTCTGATTCAAGCACACAGCTGTGCTTTAAAACCCGCTCTCCCTCTTTTGTCCCATTTTGCCCCTACTCTTCATCTCTCTTCTTTCTCTTCCTCTCTTGTCTAGCCACGTAATTTTCTGTCTCTCTCTATCTGTCCTTGTATATTCTCACATGTTTGCACTCTCGCTCTATCTCTCTCTCTCATTGTTATGATGGAGAGTTAAAATGGTCCTTTAGCCTGTCATCACGTCATTCACCATTCAGAGGTCAAGCGCTATAAATCTGTCATCACTAGTTACCACAACCACAAAGTCATAAACCCCTTCCATTTCTACTATTTTTCTTCTTAAAATGTGATTTTAAACGTAACCCTAACCTTAACCACACTGCTAACTTTATGCCAAACACTAACCTTAAATGAACATAAAAAAGCAAATGTTAGTTTCCAATTTTGACTTTGTGACTGTGGTAACTAGTGGAAACTATAAACTGAGTATACAAAATATTATTCAAGACAGACTGACCAGGTGAAACTATGATCCCTGATTGATGTCACTTGTTAAATCAAATCCACTTCAGTCATTGTAGATGAAGGGGAGGAGACAGGTTAAATCATTATTTTTAAGCCTTGAGACACGAATTGTGTGTGTGCCATTCATGGGCAAGACAAAATATTTAAGTTCCTTTGAAGAGGCTATTATAGAAATGCAACGCTGCTGGTTTCCCATGCTTCCCAGTTTCCCATGTGTATCAAGAATGGTTCACCACCAAAAGGACATCCAGGCAACTTGACCGTTGCCACAACTGTGGGAATTGGAGTCAACATGGGCAGCAAGGATGCTTGTGTGTGTGCATGTGTGACTTCTGGGGGTGGAGCTTAGCGAATATCGGGATAGCAAAGCTTCTGATTGGCTGCCCAGTAGCAAGTATTACTAAACCACGCCTTGTTTCACCGCATATGGGACGCCCCAGTTCTGAGTCAATTCACAGCTGTTACACGTAATTTTAAGATAGAAAGTCGATAAAAAGTCAGCCTCTTTAAAAAATATATATAATCTGAGCATTCCAATTAATAGTTGCTACGTGAGCAGCAATTTGTAAAGTTTTTGAAAGGATTCGTAGTTTACAGAAAGGCTACATGATGGTTATGAAGTCGGCAGACGGAGTGGGTAAGTACGTTAGCACCAGACTTAATTAGCAAATGCTATTTGATGTAGGCCCTAGCTTTATAAACAGTTAATACCTGTATGCTATTTCTTTTTCATCTAAGTTATTGATACCTTGTTTCTGTTGGCTATTAGTAACATGTTTTTCGCCGTGCCTTTTACGGTTGACTGGCTAAAATAACTTACCCAGCCTGCAATAGCGCAACAGGTCTTCATATGTTAATTTCCAGACGACCTTAGCACAAAAGGTTCATTTAGCGGACTGAGTTGAGGCTATGCAGCGGTGTGTGCACTGTGTATCACTGAAATCATAATGCGTGTGTGTCTACGATACATCGTTCCTACAACAGCCGAAGACGTAAGATGCGTTTTCCAAAACACCACGCAGCGAGAGTGTTTGCTAAGTGCATTGTTGAGGCATGTGTCGATACTAATTGGATCAAAAGAAAAGCAGTGCTGCTCTCGGGTCAGCTTTAAATCTTACCTTAAAGAGTAACTGAAGGCAATAAAAGTACTTTATTGTCGAGAAGGAACCTGCAAGTAAGCATTTAGTTGGACGATTTATTCCATGCGTATCCAGTACATACGACTAATAAACTTGAACAACTTATCTGGTAGAAAACAGCAGTTGTGGACTCAAGTCACATGACAAATGTGAATACTTTAGACGTGAAAATAGAATGTCTTGACTTGGAACCTCAAGACTTGGGACTCGACTGACTTGAAATGACAAATTATTTGTAGACTGCAAATTGACCGCAAGACGCACAAACAGATACAATATTTGACTAAAGCATAATAATTTCAAACCTTGCATACATTTGCAGGGTTTCTTCTGGATCAAAATGGAGCTTAGGTGGTAGGGGCGTGGCAGTCGGTATGGCCAACGGTGCTGTCGTCAACTGAACATTTTAAAAGCCCTCCTGTTGGCTGCAGTGACAAAGGTATCCAGTTTTAGAGCTCATTTCCTGCAATTATACACATTTTGCAGTGAGGCTGAGAGAGAAATGCTCATTTATGCCTGGATTCACCTAGCCAGTCTATGTCATCGAAGGAGCAAGTGTTGGGGGGCAAATAAAATCACAGGCTGCCAGTTGCGGAATCCTGGTGTACGTGGCTTAATCTACACACAGCCAGAGACAGTAGCTACAGCATCTCCCTTGGAAAAGTAAAAACAAAATACTGCAACAAATTGGCTAGTGAAACGCGCACTCTGATTGGACCTTCAAACTGTCAATCAACACAGGTCGGGTGAGCTAGTGAACAGATTGTTGATTTGCTGTACAGATATAGGATCGGGTGCAGTGCAAACGTCAAATTGTAGAAAGAGAGGATTGGCATAATAAATAAATATGCAGCTCCCTTTTTTGAGCTTGTCTCATCGCTGCAACTCCCCAATGGGCTCCTCCGAAACATGACCTGCAAAACCGCGCTTCTTAACACCAGCCCGCTAAACCCGGAAGCCAGCCGCACCAATGTGTCAGAAGAAACACAGTTAAACTCACAACCGATGTCAGCCTGCAGGTTCCCGGCCCGCCACAAGGAGTCACCAGAGAAGTTTTTGAAATATTTGCTTTTGCTTTCACACGTTTCTAATACTACAATAATTGCTAGCATTTCAGAATTCCATTCTTACTGTTTATTGCAACACGTAGACATTTCTGTTTCAAACAATAAGTTTTTTAACACATGGAATCGTGTAGTAACCAAAAAAGTGTTAAACAAATCAAAATATATTTGAGATTCTTCAAATAGCCTCCCTTTGTGTTGATGACAGCTTTGCACGCTCTTGGCATTCTCCCAACAAGCTTCATGAGGTACATTTACATTTAAGTCATTTAGCAGACGCTCTTATCCAGAGCGACTTACAAATTGGTGCATTCACCTTATGATATCCAGTGGAACAACCACTTTACAATAGTGCATCTAACTCTTTTAAGTGGGGGGGGGGGGTTAGAAGGATTACTTTATCCTATCCTAGGTATTCCTTAAAGAGGTGGGGTTTCAGGTGTCTCCGGAAGGTGGTGATTGACTCCGCTGACCTGGCGTCGTGAGGGAGTTTGTTCCACCATTGGGGTGCCAGAGCAGCGAACAGTTTTGACTGGGCTGAGCGGGAACTGTACTTCCTCAGAGGTAGGGAGGCGAGCAGGCC